>NC_045616.1:25395409-25695409 GCF_009829155.1 Mustela erminea | reverse complement strand
ACCCACTGAGCCACCCAGGTGCCCTACACAGTTTTTTAAATGAGATTTGACCACACTTTGAAGTCATCTTGTTTCATATTAAATGTTAATCAAGGTGAAAGAATTGGCAAATTCAAGGCCAGGATATTATCTAGTCTTTCTGGGTTATTGTTTGAGATGTTTATTAAGATATTTCCAAGTAGATAGAGCTAAAGAATCCTAGTAACTATCTTAGTAGATAAAGTTAAAGAATCCAAGGAAGATCTACAATATGCGAAATGTTTATAATGGTAAATGTTTAACTACTGGGGGGCTTCTAATTGGAAAAATAGCTGTGATGTGTAGCATTTGCCAGTTTGAGTGGTCTAAATATACCAGCAGTGGCTGATGTTAATTTAACGAGATTATGGCTGCTGAACTTGAAGTTAGAAAGAGATACCGGATTGGCTCCCCAGCAGGCGTGAGCTGGACATCCTGTCATTTAAGCTGCCCAGATTCAACAGAAAGCAATTCTTTTACATACATCATCCTCTAGGGAACATTTTTGTTTGTTTAACACTTATGTAAACAGGGACTCTAAAATGATCCTCAATTATCCTCACATCACAGTGTTTACACCCTTGTATAAGCCTCTCCCCTCTGATTGTGGCCAAAAACTGTGATTCGCTTTTAACCAATAGGATATTCCACAAGTGTGCCACGTCCACGATCATGTTGTGTAAGATTATAATGCCCATTTGCAGATTTCTCCATTACTGGATTAGGCAAAGCCAACAGCAGTGTTAAGAAGCCCACCAGGCAAAGAACTGAGACAAACCTGGGTCCTTAGCCCCACGGGCCACAGAGAAGCAGATTCTGCCAAGAACCATGTGAGATTTGAAGCAGATCCTTCCCCAGGCAAACCTTGACACGAGATGGCAAACCAAAAGGACACCTCGATGGTCACCTTGATGAGAACTTAACTGAGCTCTGCCTAGAATTCTGATCCATAAAACTATAAGATAATAAATGCATAATAAATATACATTTAGATAATAATATACAATAAGATAATAAATGTATATTTTAACATTATTATTATATTATTTTAATTTTAATCCACTATATTTGTAGTAATATCACACAAAAATAAGTAATACAGCTCACATGGTGGTTACGCTGTGCCATACCCTATTCCAAGAGCCCTAAGAAATGTTGATTCATTTAATCTCCATGACAACCCTTAATTAACATCATTTTATAATTAAGAAAATGGGAGCACACAGTCACTCAACAACTTGTCCAATTTCACTGCGCAAATAAGGAGACAAGGTAGGATTTAGATCTAAGTCCTTGGGCTTTTAGATTCATGTCTTTAGTCTCTAAAATGCCTGTCCTGCCATGTCCCTGTGACAATCTACATGATCCCATAGCTCCATCTAATGTCTCCAATGAGGATATATCACAATAGGCTTCTGCAAAAGTGTAATACCTTGCTTGGTAATGGAACGGAACATCTGAAGGTTTTATGTCACTTCATTTGAATTCCACTGAAGTGTTTTCTCACAAACACTTGCCAGGACTTTTTATGCCAAGAGACAGGTGCCCTTGGTAAGTTACACAAGGAAGAGTCTGGTTGTAGCCTGTCTACAATCTGTGTGCAGTTAAAGAAGAGCGAGCAGGCATGGCGTCTGTTTCAGCCAATGTTGTGTAATCATTGCACAGTCTTTGCTCTCATAGCCCATCATTTCAATCTCCCAGATAGACTAAACAAACCTGACATTTGCCTAATGCTAAAATAGATTGAAGGGAAACTCATAACGTGGTCTAAAATATTCCTTTCATCAATAGAGTTAAGCATGTGATGATCAGTTATAAAATAAATGCCAGTGTTGCCGTACCATTTTCTTATACTGTAATATTGGGTATTAGTTGTGAGTAACTGTGTAGTGATACTTAACAGTGCCCAATTCTGGATGACAGATGGGAGACTACATATAATGCAAAAATCCTAGTTGATTTTTTTTTCATTTTTACTTCTTCTTTTTTTTTAAGATCTCATTTACTTATTTGACACAGAGAGAGAGCACAAGTGGAGTGGGGGCGGCAGAGGGAGAGGGAAAAACAGGCTCCGCACTGAGTAGGGAGCCCATTGCTGAGCTTGATCCTAAGACCCTGAGATCATGCCCTGAGCTGGAGGCAGATGCTTAACCGACTGAGCCTCCCAGGCACCCCTCTAGTTGACTCTTCAAATCACATCAGATGCTCATGTCTACAAAGTAAGTGTCGATCCTGTCATTACTCTACCATTCAAGTTGTCCATATTTTTAAAATCATTTAACAAATGCTTACCATAATTAAATCAGGGAAGTGTGATGGATTTGTTTACAGCGACCCCATAACACGCCCTAAAGGTCCATTCTTCCCTTACTACTCAGAGTACTTTAGCCATCGAACAATTTTATAAGCCTTGAGTGAATTTTACTATTACAAAGTTTTCTGCACCTCTCATGAGTGTTACCTTGATCCTGCCAATGCCGTACTACCTTACTTGTCATCCTCTACCCCTTTACTTCTCAAATCCATGTCTATTAAGACAGTTTTAAATTGTATAATGTTTATTTGTGTCTTCCACCAGATTTTGAGTTCCAGTGTCATAATTTTTTTTTTAATTCTCAGGACATAATTTAGCAGATTGTCAGTGAAGTATTTGTTCATTGTATGAGTGAATAAATACAGTAGTGGTCCGTATCCTCACAGAAAATATATACTCATGCGAGTAAAATGTTCAGGCTCTTGATCAGTTTAAAAGTATCAAATATGACACAAGTGAAATGCAGTTGCCCTTGCACTTGCCACAAGAGGATGGTACCATTTACCTGGGGTGTTAAAATTGAGGCAGAGAAATGGAATCATCAAGTTTTTTTCAACTTTAGGATTCATAAAACATATTTATGTACTTCTAGCTCTTCTAACTCAATGATAAAAACATGAAAAATTGGAAAAATGGTACAGCCCTCATGGTGTATCAGAAATGGTTTTATTTTGTGTGAGTTTATGTCTACCTGAGGGATTTCCCTTTTCTTCCTTTGTTACTTTCTGGAAATCTTTTTAGGAGGCACTAGGAAGAAGAAAGAAGGAACAGAGAGATGGTACTATGTAATCTATTTATTCAAATAAATCTAGTTTCCATAACACTGGATTTTCTATCCATCTAAGGACATATGTTACTAGTTAACTCAAGGGTTATAAGCAAATTGTATTTAGTTCAAAACTTTTCTACACACAATCTGTTCTGTCAGCCATTATTAACTAAGATTACCATCTCATTTATAGAAAAAATATCAAAGCTCCAATTGCATTAATTCTTTTGGTTTTGATGAACCTATTTTCACGGCCATGAAAAGAAACAAATTCCAAGACATTTTCACAAACAATACACATTCCTTTACATTCAAAAGTCTTGAGAGAGACTATGGACTCTGAAAAACAATCTGAGGGTTTTGAAGGGACGGGGGGTGGGAGGTTGGGGTACCAGGTGGTGGGTATTATAGAGGGCACGGATTGCATGGAGCACGGGGTGTGGTGCAAAAATAATGAATACTGTCATGCTGGAAATAATAAATAAATAAATAAATAAATAAATTAATTAATTAATTAAAAAACAAACAAACAAACAAAAGTCTTGAGAGGACCTTCCAGCTGATGACTTTATCCCCCTCCTTCAATTAAATGCACATTCTACTGAGAGAGTTACCAATGCAAACTGTTCGATCTTATTGTTGATTCAAAATACTTTCCTTCTTTTCTCAAACCCAAATGCCAATCGAGAGTTGGAGCTGTGGTATTGCAGGGGTGATGGGTATTATGGTCTTTCTTTTTGCATCTGTCCCTTGGTGATGGAATGGAGATGGTATGAATAAGCAGCAGGTATACTCTCCTCTAACTTGACTGACTTTAATTTACCCAGTTTGCTGAGCACTTCCAGGTTGTTGTCACTTCTTCTTTAATATTAACTGGAGGTTGGCTTCCTGTAGCAGTCATTACATTTTTGTTCCCTTGATATTATTTGTTTGTTCTGGAAGCTTCCTTGCTGTCAGATATCTGACTAACTTTTCTTTAAATCTCTTCCGATCACCTTACTATCTTCTGTCCTTTGGTGTTGTGATCCTTTGCATAAATTGAATTTGGCTCTGCAACAAACCTCCCTAAAACTTAGTGACATTATTGCTATTGTTGTTCAGGGTTATTGCTTTGTGATTCTTCTCTTATGGACCAATTTATCTAATCTCTGCTTGACTAGTTCTTGTGTCTGTAGGCACCTGGCCAATGGGACAATCTAGGACAACACTGCTTATGAGTTTGAAGGTTGATTAGTGAAGAACTAAAGATCTTATCCCTGTGGTGTTTTTTTGTTTGTTTTGTTTTGTTTTGCTTTTTTCATTTTCCAGAAAATCATATGAGGCCTGTTGACACGCTCATCTAAATTTTTCATGTGCCATAGAGAGAGCAAGTCCCTATGTACAAGAATTTTTCTAGACAAAAGCTTTTTGGAGAACAGTCTACTTCAACCTCTCATGCTTCTTTTCACATAACTAGGCTCAGGAGAGGCATATTGGGCCCCTCGAAGGATAGATAATACTCTATTTCTTAAAACTTGGTATTTGTATGTTCACTCTTCCTCTTAAAATATTTAAATTTGTTGTATATTTGTTATATGGTATATTTTAATATGCACATTTTAAAGAATTTGGTAACAGAAGAAATTAGGAGACTATAAATTAAATAGGACTACTAGTTTGGCGTCTAGCATTTGTTAACTTTAACAGTGTAAGAATTAATCAGTTACTCATTGGAAAATAATTAAAGACAAAATAAGAGTGAGAAAAATAGAACAAAGAGTGAGAAAAAAGGGAACAAAGAAGAAAGTTGGGCTCCCCTTAGAGATAAAGTGCCTGACTAAAAATAAAACCAGGAATATTTAATTTTCTAAACTCCTATTTTGTGTCTGACTACAATAAATTTAAACTGGAAATACACAAAAGAAAGATCTCTGGGAAATTTTTCCAAATTTAAAATTAAATGATACACTTATGCACATGGGTCCATAAGTAAACCACAAGAGACGTTAGTAAATATTTTGAATAGAATCCATACCCCATCCTTATAAATACTAATTCTTTGCATGCTTGCAAATAATGTTCCATTCAAGACTTATATTTTCACTCTGTATTATTCTTACTTTTAATATAGTTCTCTTTCTCAGGCCTCTCCCTCATGAGCAGTGCCTTTGCTTCTTGATTAAACCATTTCTTTTTATCCTGAAATTTAGCTGACATTTTAAACCCAAAGAATTTCTGATATTACTCCTAAACCTCCTTCTTCAGTAGTATTCTCCATCTCAACTGATAAGAATGCTATCCTTTTAGTTGGTCAACCCCGAACCATGGATTTATCCTTGGCAACTTCCTCCTCTGACAGTTCACACTCAGTCTATCAGGAAATCCAGTCAACCCTATCTTCAAAACATTTCCACAGTCTGACAGCTGTTATCTCCACTGTCATAACCTTGGTCTTGATATCACACCAGATTAATGCTATACCCTCTCAACTTTTCTCCTGCTTCTCATCCCATTTATATCAGTGCCTTCTCAGCATAGCAGATAGGATGATAATTTAAATGTAAGTCCTGTCACGTCACTGCTTTATTTTTGTTTAAACTGTCACTTGTTTTCACTTTGAAAGATTTTTAACTATTGATTAAATTCTTTAAAATGTTATAGGTAAATTCATTTTTAAGACTTTTATTCTTGGCATAAAAACAGGCACATGGATCAAATGGACAGAATAGGGAGCCCAGAAATTAAACCAAACATATATGGTCAATTACTTTATGACATAGTAGCCAAGAATACCCAATGGGAAAAGGAGAGTCTGTTCAATATGCATGTGAAGAAAATTGGATAGCCAGATTAAAAAAAAAAAAAAAAGAAGAAGAAGAAGCTGGATCACTATTTACAGCATACACAAAATGACCTTGAGAAAACTATAAAGCTAGAAGAAAATTTGGGCAGTACGCACTTTGACATAGGCTTTGGCAATGACTTCTTTGGATTTGATAACATAAGCAAAGGTAACAAAAGCAAAAATAAAGTGTATTAAACTTCTGCACAGGAAAAAAAAAAGTACAATTTTTAAAAATGAGAAATAACCTATGGAATGGGGGAAAACATTTGAAAAACATGTATTCAAGGGGCACCTGGTGGCTCAGTGGATTAAGTCTCTGCCTTCGGCTCAGGTCATGGTCTCAGGGTCCTGGGTGTGAGTCCCACATCAGGCTCTCTGCTTGGCAGAGAGCCTGCTTCTCCCTCTTTGCCTGCCTCAATGCCTACTTGTGATCTCTCTCCCTGCCAAATAAATAAATAAGATCCTAAAAACAAAAAAAAAAAAGAAAAACATGTATTCGAGAAGGGGTTAATATCCAAAATATTTAAGGAACTCATACAACTCAATTGAAAAAAAAAAAATAGCCCAGTTAAGAATGGACAAGGGCATGAAAAGCAATTTTTTCAGAAGGCATAGAGTTGGTCAGTGTAAATGTGAAAAGGTGCCCAAGATCACTTATCATTAGGGAAACACAAATCCAAACCACAGTGAGATATTGATTCATATTTATTAGGATGTCTGTTATTTAAAAAGTGGAGAAAACAAATGTTGATGGAGATATGTACTTTTGATAGGAATAAAAATTGGTGTAGCCCCTATGGCAAACAGTATGAAGGCTTCTTAAGAAATTAAAAATAGAGGGACTCTTGGGTGGCTCAGGTTTAAGCATCTGCCTTTGGCTCAAGTCATAACCTCAGAGTTCTGGGATCAAACCCTGAATGGGGCTCCCTGCTCTGCAGGGAGTCTCTTTCTCTCTCGCTCCCTTCCCCCTGTTCATACTCTCTCTGTCTCTCTCTTAAATAAATAAATAAAATCTTAAAAAAAAAGAAATTAAAAATAGAACTTCATATGACCTAGAAATCCCATTTCCTGGTATATATCCAAAGGGAACAAAATTATCTTGAAGAGATACCCGTGTTCCCATGTTTATTACAGCATTATTCCCAATGGCCAAGGTAGAGAAACCAATTAAGTGTCCAGTGTCCAGTGTCCACTGACAGATGAATGGATTAAGAAAATGTGGGCTACGTATTTGTATTTATATATTTAAAATGTATATTGAAGGGACTATTATTCGTTCTTAAAAAAGAAGGAATTCTTGTCATTTGCGACAACTACATGGAGGAACTTGGAAGGCATTACGCTAAGTGAAACAAGCCAGACAGAGAAAGACGAGTACTGCACAGTATGATTTATTTGTGGAAACTTAAAAAAGAAATTAAAAATAAGTCAGAGTCATAAACAGAGAGCAGGAAAATAAAGAAATAGTTTGCTAGGAGGTAGAAGAAATAGAGAAGTTGGTGACAAGAAAAAAATTTATTCTTCAGCTAGTAATGATAATTTTTCAAGGTGTTTCTCCATTTATGTAGATTACTAGTTTATTGGCATAAAAATTTCCATAATATTATTATTATCATTTCATTGCCTGCAATACTTTGAAATTGACTGTTAACTTCTTTCCCCTTTTCATGATCAGTTGTAAGGCAGGTTTTAAAAAAAATATCATTTTTATAGAAATAATTAAAGCTTTGTTAATACTCTCTATCATATGTTGTATTAATTCCTCTCTTATCTCATCTACTTTTTATCTATCTGTATTTATTATGTTGTTCCCTTTCTACTTTTTATTTTAGCTCATTAATTTTGTCCTCTGTCATTCCAATAGAAGCACTTAAATCTTTGATTTTTGCTCTCAAACACTGTTTTAGTGGCATTTCACAACGTTTGTCATGTCATATTGTTGTTATAATTAAGTCCTAAATATTTTCTTAATATGTTAGTAATTTTCTTTTGACCCAGTGGTGTTTGTAAGTGACTTCCCAATTTACAGAGACACAGGAACATTCTAGTTATCTTTTAGTTGTTAATTTTTTGTTAGTTGCCTTGTAGATAGAGAAAATTTTCTATAACTTCAATATTGAAATTTGTTGAGGCTTGTTGGTATGAGTCATTATATGGTCAGTATTTATCAATGTTTTATGAAGGCTTTTTTAAAAATGTACAGATGCCACAATCATAGGGAATAGTGTTCTGTACATGTCTACTAGGATGTTTGTTAATTACAGTCTTTCAATTACTTCCATGTCCTTTGTAACTTCGGCCTTTTTATTTTTTAAGTTACTAAATAACTATTATTGTTGATTTATCTGTTTCTCATATATTTATGTCATTTATTTTCTTTTTTATATTTTATCTCACTGATATATAATACCTTTTATTCTTAGTGAATTGAACTTCTATTAATGAGGCATTCATCTGTATCTCAAATAAGCTTTTACCTACAACCTATTGTATCTCTAGTGATATAACTACATCTGTTCTTTTTACTTTGTATATCATATCTTTACTATCCTTTCACTTTTTATGTCTCTATATTATTATTTTTGTTTGTATGCTTTAAGTAAGCTCTATGGCCAGCGGGGGACTTGGATTCCTGTCCCCAGAGATCAAGAATCACATGTTCTGGAGGAGTCAAGATGGCGGAGAAGTACCAGGCTGAGACTGCTTCAGCTAGCCGGAGATCAGCTAGATAGCTTATCTAAAGATTGCAAACACCTGAAAATCCATCGGCAGATCGAAGAGAAGAAGAACAGCAATTCTGGAAACAGAAAAACAACCACTTTCTGAAAGGTAGGACCGGCGGAGAAGTGAATCCAAAGCGACGGGAAGATAGACCCCGGGGGGAGGGGCCGGCTCCCGGCAAGCGGCGGAGCAACGGCGCACAAAATCAGGACTTTTAAAAGTCTGTTCCGCTGAGGGACATCGCTCCAGAGGCTAAACCGGAGCGAAGCCCACGCGGGTTCAGCGTGGCCTCAGGTCCCGCAGGGTCACAGAAGGATCAGGGGTGTCTGAGTGTCGCAGACCTTGCGGGTATTGGAACGGGAAAGCCGGCTACAGAGACAGAGCCGACAGTAAGCTCACAGCTCGGTGTTACCTTGAACTGGTCGCAGGCTCGGAGAGCTCGGAGCGCGGCCAGAGGTCAGGCAGACGGGAGTAACTGGGCGCTGTTCTCTGAGGGCGCACTGAGGAGGGCGGCCCTGGGCTCTCGGCTCCTCCGGGCCGGAGACCAGGAGGCCGCATTTGTATTCCCATCCTCCGGAACTCTACGGAAAGCGCTCAGGGAACAAAAGCTCCTGAAAGCAAACCCGAGCGGATTACTCACCCCGGCCCCGGGTAAAGGCGGTGTAATTCCGCCTGGGGCAAAGACACTTGAGAATCACTACACCAGGCCCCTCCCCCAGAAGATCAACAAGAAATCCAGCCAAGACCAAGTTCACCTACCAAAGAGTGCGGTTTCAATACCAAGGAGAGCAGCAGAATTCCAGAGGAGGAGAAAGCCAAGCACGGAACTCATGGCTTTTTCCCTGTGATTTTTTTTTTAGTCTTGCAGTTAATTCAATTTTTTTCTTTTTCATTTTTTTGTTTTTTTCTTTTCTCGCCTTCGGGTAATTTTTTTTTTTTTTAAACTGTTACCTTTTTCTTTTTTAACGATTTTTTACTAGTTTATCTAATATATATATTTTTTCATTTTTACATTTTTCTCAGGTGTTTTCCTTTTTTTTTTTAAATTCTTTTCTTTTCTTTTTTCTTTTTTTTTTTCTTTCTTTTTTCTTTTTTTTTCTTTCTTCCTTTTTGAACCTCTTTTTATCCCCTTTCTCCCCCCTCACGATTTTGGATCTCTTCTAATTTGGTTAAAGCATTTTTTCCTGGGGTTGTTGCCACCCTTTTAGTATTTTACTTGCCCCTTCATATACTCTTATCTGGACAAAATGACAAGACGGAAAAATTCAACACAAAAAAAAGAACAAGAGGCAGTACCGAAGGCTAGGGACCTAATCAATACAGACATTGGTAATATGTCAGATCTAGAGTTCAGAATGACAATTCTCAAGGTTCTAGCCGGGCTTGAAAAAGGCATGGAAGATATTAGAGAAACCCTCTCGAGAGATATAAAAGCCCTTTCTGGAGAAATAAAAGAACTAAAATCTAACCAAGTTGAAATCAAAAAAGCTATTAATGAAGTGCAATCAAAAATGGAGGCTCTCACTGCTAGGATAAATGAGGCAGAAGAAAGAATTAGTGATATAGAAGACCAAATGACAGAGAATAAAGAAGCTGAGCAAAAGAGGGACAAACAGCTACTGGACCACAAGGGGAGAATTCGAGAGATAAGTGACACCATAAGATGAAACAACATTAGAATAATTGGGATTCCAGAAGAAGAAGAAAGAGAGAGGGGAGCAGAAGGTATACTGGAGAGAATTATTGGGGAGAATTTCCCCAATATGGCAAAGGGAACGAGCATCAAAATTCAGGAGGTTCAGAGAACGCCCCTCAAAATCAATAGGAATAGGCCCACACCCCGTCACCTAATAGTAAAATTTACATGTCTCGGTGACAAAGAGAAAATCCTGAAAGCAGCCTGGGAAAAGAAGTCTGTAACATACAATGGTAAAAATATTAGATTGGCAGCTGACTTATCCACAGAGACCTGGCAGGCCAGAAAGAGCTGGCATGATATTTTCAGAGCACTAAACGAGAAAAACATGCAGCCAAGAATACTATATCCAGCTAGGCTATCATTGAAAATAGAAGGAGAGATTAAAAGCTTCCAGGACAAACAAAAACTGAAAGAATTTGCAAACACCAAACCACCTCTACAGGAAATATTGAAAGGGGTCCTCTAAGCCAAGAGAGAGCCTACAAGTGGTAGATCAGAAAGGAACAGAGACCATATACAGTAACAGTCAACTTACAGGCAATACAATGGCACTACATTCATATCTCTCAATAGTTACCCTGAATGTTAATGGGCTAAATGCCCCTGTCAAAAGACACAGGGTATCAGAATGGATAAAAAAACAAAACCCATCTATATGTTGCCTCCAAGAAACTCATTTTAAGCCCGAAGACACCTCCAGATTTAAAGTGAGGGGGTGGAAAAGAATTTACCATGCTAAGGGACATCAGAAGAAAGCAGGAGTGGCAATCCTTATATCAGATCAATTAGATTTTAAGCCAAAGACTATAATAAGAGATGAGGAAGGACACTATATCATACTCAAAGGGTCTGTCCAACAAGAAGATTTAACAATTTTAAATATCTATGCCCCCAACGTGGGAGCAGCCAACTATATAAACCAATTAATAACAAAATCAAAGAAACACATCAACAATAATACAATAATAGTAGGGGACTTTAACACTCCCCTCACTGAAATGGACAGATCATCTAAGCAAAAGATCAGCAAGGAAATAAAGGCCTTAAACGACACACTGGACCAGATGGACATCACAGATATATTCAGAATATTTCATCCCAAAGCAACAGAATACACATTCTTCTCTAGTGCACAGGGAACATTCTCCAGAATAGATCACATCCTCGGTCCTAAATCAGGACTCAACCGGTATCAAAAGATTGGAATCATTCCCTGCATATTTTCAGACCACAATGCTCTAAAGCTAGAACTCAACCACAAAAGGAAGTTTGGAAAGAACCCAAATACATGGAGACTAAACAGCATCCTTCTAAAGAATGAATGGGTCAACCGGGAAATTAAAGAAGAATTGAAAAAAATCATGGAAACAAATGATAATGAAAATACAACGGTTCAAAATCTGTGGGACACAACAAAGGCAGTCCTGAGAGGAAAATATATAGCGGTACAAGCCTTTCTCAAGAAACAAGAAAGGTCTCAGGTACACAACCTAACCCTACACTTAAAGGAGCTGGAGAAAGAACAAGAAAGAAACCCTAAGCCCAGCAGGAGAAGAGAAATCATAAAGATCAGAGCAGAAATCAATGAAATAGAAACCAAAAAAACAATAGAACAAATCAACAAAACTAGGAGCTGGTTCTTTGAAAGAATTAATAAAATTGATAAACCCCTGGCCCGACTCATCAAAAAGAAAAGAGAAAGGACCCAAATAAATAAAATCATGAATGAAAGAGGAGAGATCACAACTAACACCAAAGAAATACAAACTATTATAAGAACATACTATGAGCAACTCTACGCCAATAAATTTGACAATCTGGAAGAAATGGATGCATTCCTAGAAACATATAAACTACCACAACTGAACCAGGAAGAAATAGAAAGCCTGAACAGACCCATAACCAGTAAGGAGATTGAAACAGTCATTAAAAATCTCCAAACAAAGAAAAGCCCAGGGCCAGACGGCTTCCCGGGGGAATTCTACCAAACATTTAAAGAAGAACTAATTCCTATTCTCCTGAAACTGTTCCAAAAAATAGCAATGGAAGGAAAACTTCCAAACTCATTTTATGAGGCCAGCATCACCTTGATCCTAAAACCAGATAAGGATCCCACCAAAAAAGAGAGCTATAGACCGATATCCTTGATGAACACAGATGCGAAAATACTCAACAAAATACTAGCCAATAGGATTCAACAGTACATTAAAAAGATTATTCACCACGACCAAGTGGGATTTATTCCAGGGCTGCAAGGTTGGTTCAACATCCGCAAATCAGTCAATGTGATACAACACATCAATAAAAGAAAGAACAAGAACCATATGATACTCTCAATAGATGCTGAAAAAGCATTTGATAAAGTACAGCATCCCTTCCTGATCAAAACTCTTCAAAGTGTAGGGATAGAGGGCACATACCTCAATATCATCAAAGCCATCTATGAAAAACCCACCGCAAATATCATTCTCAATGGAGAAAACCTGAAAGCTTTTCCGCTAAGGTCAGGAACACGGCAGGGATGTCCATTATCACCACTGCTATTCAACATAGTACTAGAGGTCCTATCCTCAGCAATCAGACAACAAAAGGAAATTAAAGGCATCCAAATCGGCAAAGAAGAAGTCAAATTATCACTCTTCGCAGATGATATGATACTATATGTGGAAAACCCAAAAGACTCCACTCCAATACTGCTAGAACTTGTACAGGAATTCAGTAAAGTGTCAGGATATAAAATCAATGCACAGAAATCAGTTGCATTTCTCTACACCAACAGCAAGACAGAAGAAAGAGAAATTAAGGAGTCAATCCCGTTTACAATTGCACCCAAAACCATAAGATACCTAGGAATAAACCTAACCAAAGAGACACAGAATCTATACTCAGAAAACTATAAAGTACTCATGAAAGAAATTGAGGAAGACACAAAGAAATGGAAAAATGTTCCATGCTCCTGGATTGGAAGAATAAATATTGTGAAAATGTCTATGCTACCTAAAGCAATCTACACATTTAATGCAATTCCTATCAAAGTACCATCCATCTTTTTCAAAGAAATGGAACAAATAATGCTAAAATTTATATGGAACCAGAAAAGACCTCGAATAGCCAAAGGGATATTGAAAAAGAAAGCCAACGTTGGTGGCATCACAATTCCGGACTTCAAGCTCTATTACAAAGCTGTCGTCATCAAGACAGCATGGTACTGGCACAAAAACAGACACATAGATCAATGGAACAGAATAGAGAGCCCAGAAATAGACCCTCAACACTATGGTCAACTAATCTTCGACAAAGCAGGAAAGAATGTCCAATGGCAAAAAGACAGCCTCTTCAATAAATGGTGCTGGGAAAATTGGACAGCCACATGCAGAAAAATGAAATTGGACCATTTCCTTACACCACACACAAAAATAGACTCAAAATGGATGAAGGACCTCAATGTGCGAAAGGAATCCATCAAAATCCTTGAGGAGAACACAGGCAGCAACCTCTTTGACCTCAACCGCAGCAACATCTTCCTAGGAACAACGCAAAAGGCAAGGGAAGCAAGGGCAAAAATGAACTATTGGGATTTCATCAAGATCAAAAGCTTTTGCACAGCAAAGGAAACAGTTAACAAAATCAAAAGACAACTGACAGAATGGGAGAAGATATTTGCAAACGACATATCAGATAAAGGACTAGTGTCCAGAATCTATAAAGAACTTAGCAAACTCAACACCCAAAGAACAAATAATCCAATCAAGAAATGGGCAGAGGACATGAACAGACATTTCTGCAAAGAAGACATCCAGATGGCCAACAGACACATGAAAAAGTGCTCCATATCACTCGGCATCAGGGAAATACAAATCAAAACCACAATGAGATATCACCTCACACCAGTCAGAATGGCTAAAATAAACAAGTCAGGAAATGACAGATGCTGGCGAGGATGCAGAGAAAGGGGAACCCTCCTACACTGTTGGTGGGAATGCAAGCTGGTGCAGTCACTCTGGAAAACAGCATGGAGGTTCCTCAAAATGTTGAAAATAGAACTGCCCTATGACCCAGCAATTGCACTATTGGGTATTTACCCTAAAGATACAAACGTAGTGATCCAAAGGGGCACATGCACCCAAATGTTTATAGCAGCCATGTCCACAATAGCCAAACTATGGAAAGAACCTAGATGTCCATCAACAGATGAATGGATCAAGAAGATGTGGTATATATACACAATGGAATACTATGCAGCCATCAAAAGAAATGAAATCTTGCCATTTGCGACAACATGGATGGAACTAGAGCGTATCATGCTTAGCGAAATAAGTCAGGCAGAGAAAGACAACTATCATATGATCTCCCTGATATGAGGAAGTGGTGATGCAACATGGGGGCTTAAGTGGGTAGGAGAAGAATCAATGAAACAAGATGGGATTGGGAGGGAGACAAACCATAAGTGACTTTTAATCTCACAAAACAAACTGAGGGTTGCTGGGGGGAGGGGGTTTGGGAGAAGGGGGTGGGATTATAGACATTGGGGAGGGTATGTGCTTTGGTGAGTGCTGTGAAGTGTGTAAACCTGGTGATTCACAGACCTGTACCCCTGGGGATAGAGTATTATGCCTCCATCAGAAAGGATGAATACCCAACTTTTGTAGCAACATGGACGGGACTGGAAGAGATTATGCTGAGTGAAATAAGTCAAGCAGAGAGAGTCAACTATCATATGGTTTCACTTATTTGTGGAGCATAACAAATAGCATGGAGGACATGGGGACTTAGAGTGGAGAAGGGAGTTGGGGGAAATTGGAAGGGGAGGTGAACCATGAGAGAGTATGGACTCTGAAAAACAATCTGAGGGTTTTGAAGGGACGGGGGGTGGGAGGTTGGGGTACCAGGTGGTGGGTATTATAGAGGGCATGGATTGCATGGAGCACGGGGTGTGGTGCAAAAATAATGAATACTGTTATGCTGGAAATAAAAATAAATTAAAAAAAAAAAAAAAAAAAAAAAAAGAATCACATGTTCTGTGACTGACCCAACCGGCCCTCATGCATTTGTCTTTGACCTTTTCTTCATGAACCAGTGACATTAATTTACGCATTCATTTCTTAACTCCACATTCTGTACTATTGTTCTCTTTGCCTGCTCTCATGCCAAGCTGTCACTTTTGTATTTGTAAATCTTTATATTTGCCATCCATCATATCCTTCAACTGTGGGTTTTTTTTTTTTTTTTTTTTTTCCCCAGATTTCCTTTGCAGATCTTCTCCCCTGCTTGGGAGGTAGAAAACTGAGAAAGACCCTCACTACTTTTTTAACAAATGAGTAAAAGTTGGATAGTCCACAAAACCATGACTTTTATTGAGTCCATCAAAAGTTGAAGGCAATCAAGGGAATTGAATTTCCCCCAAAAATGACATATTCCTGTGAGAAGAGAAAAGGCACATGAGCCATTTCACCTCTGACAAGTCATGGAAGGAAGACTTGGCTTGCATCGTAACAGGTAAGAATAAATTAGCTCACCATAATACCCACCAGCAGGCCAGACTGTGGAGGGCACAATCTTTTACAAAATTATATGAATTGGTATCTGGCAATATATAAAAATTACAATATATCATGACCAAATTTTTCAGAAATATAAAAGTTTGATTCAGCATTTAAAAATCAATGGATATCATCTACCATATAAAAATATTATAAAAGAGAAGTAAAATGATTGTCTCAATACATGTAGAAAGATTATTAGTCAAAATTTAACATTCATGATTTAAAAGAATTTTTACTTACTGTAGATGGAAGGAATCTATGCTTCTCCACCTAACACAGAACATCTACTAGGAAACTAATGCTAAGACACTAAATGCATTCCCAGCACTCTCTTTCCCATGAAGACAAGAAACAGAGCAAGGATATCTACTCTTATTAGATTTTTTCAACATTTGATTGGTAGACCTAATCAGAACAAGAAAATAAGAAGGTATAAAAAACAGAGATTGTAAAGAAAGAAGCTGTATTTATTCATATAGGGCTTATTTTTCAATGTAGAAAATCCCAAAGAACCTATAATAAAGTTAGTATGACAAATAAATGAGTTGAGTATTACAAGATTCAAAGGCAAATTACAGAAATAAATTATACTTCTCTACAATGACAAGGAGGAGTTGTAAATTGAGATTATAATAATGATACACACTTTACCAATGTGAAAGTATGAAATACTTAGGGATTAATAAAACAAAATATATACAAGATTTGTGTGCTTGAATACATAAAACATTGATGAAAGAATCCAATGAAGACCTCAACATGTGAAGAAACACACTGTTCATAGATAGACATAGTATTATTAAATGTCAGTTCTCCCCACATTGAACTCTGTATTTCATGTACTCTGAAGCAAAATCTTAGACATTTTTTTTGTAGAAATTGACAATCTTACTTAAAAATTTATAAGGAAAAGCAAAGAAAACCAAAATAATTTTGCAAGGTTTAAGTTGTGGGACTACACTGTCTGATTCCAAGACTTACACTAAAACTAGGGTAATCAAGATAGTATAGTACTGGAATAAAGATAAATGTATGAATGACTGGAACAAATTCGGGTCTAGGAGTAGATGATCATATACATGGTGCCAAAGTAATATAATAAAAAT
Source organism: Mustela erminea (assembly GCF_009829155.1). Lineage (NCBI taxonomy): Eukaryota > Metazoa > Chordata > Mammalia > Carnivora > Mustelidae > Mustela > Mustela erminea. The sequence goes on along the minus strand of NC_045616.1, from coordinate 25,678,415 downwards.
AGTAATTTCTACAAATAATGCTGGAATACTACAAAGCCAATGAAAACAAGCTTTGGCCCTTCTTACAGCCATATGCAAAAATCAGACTGAATCTGGTCAAAGACCTAAATGCAAAAGAGAAAACTTAAAACAGAAATAATAGAAAAAATTTCATGACCTTGGGATGGACAAAAATATCTTAGGAAATCAAAATCATGAATGATAAACAAGTATAAATTGAACTCCCTTAGAATTAAATTTTTTTGCTTTTCCAAAATTACTCTACCAGAATAAAGGCCAACACAATACTCTGAGAAAATATTTGTATACACATCTTTAATGAAGGACTTAAATCCAAGCTATATGCAAAACTCAGTTTCACAAAGAAGGCAGTCTAGTAAAAATGAGCAAAACTTTCAGAATTTAACTGAATGTATGAGAATGACAAATACGTTCAGTATCATTGGTCATTTGGGGAATGCAAATTAAAGGTAAAGCCAATACCACAAGTACATATCCACTGGAATGGCTTAAAGAAAAATATAAAGAGTCAGTCATTAGTGTAGGCTCCACTATGGAAGAAGTAGAATTCTCATCTATTGCTGGTGGAATGCAAAATGCGTTTTTAGGTGTTAACTCATGGAAGAGATTTTTACAACTTGTTGGGCATAATATTTCCAGAAATATAAGACTCCTAGAATGATAACACTATAGTATGAATACTTTCACGTCTGATGGCATGCATCTTGCAAAGCATAGTTTATATATTCATTATACAAATTTTTTAAAAGATTTTATTTGTTTATTTGACAGACAGAGATCACAAGTAGGCAGAGAGGCAGGCAGAGAGAGGGGGAAGCAGGCTCCCTGCTGAGCAGAGAGCCCGATGCGGGGCTGATCCCAGGACCCATTATACAAATTATTGAAAATAATGAGATTTGTATCATTATATAATTACTTCTAATTTAATTATAAAAATTAAGAAGCAAATAACTTATTTTATTTCAATAATTACAATATCAATACTTTTTATAATCTATGAAATTATTCTCCTAATGAACTCTGATAGAGTTTTTGAGACCTATATCTGTAGCTTGTACAATATTAAAAAATGAGTTTCTATATTAGGGACTTTTTTTTTTAAGATTTTATTTATTTATGTAAGAAAGAGAGAGAGCGCATGAGAGGGGTGAAGGTCAGAGAGAGAAGCAGCCTTCCTGCGGAGCTGAAAGCCCCATGCAGGACTCGATCCCAGCACTCTGGGCTCATGACCTGAGCCAAAGGCTGTTGCTCAATCAAGTGAGCCACCCAGACACCCATATTAGGGACTCCTTTTTTAAGAGAAAGTCTAAGATATTCCAGAGAAAGTGTATCATTTGCTCACAAAAATTTATCACGGAACCGGACTGCATTGAGTCCTGTATAGACAAGTATATTTGCTTCCCCTTAACTTTGCATTTTAAAAATATTTGTTTTATATACTTGCTAGATAAGCTAAACCACATACGGAAATGGTGAAGAAAGGGGGTACTTACTCTGTTGTGTGAATCCAAATTTGTGACTATCATACCAATAGGTTCAACAGAGAATTCTCTTTAATCGCACTCAGTCCTTGGAGAAAACTGATATATATGTTTTTCTGCATTTCACTATACTTGCTGTAGCCATCCATATTCCAATAGTTTGTAAGGACCTCACAAGTGTAATGGTAACAATCCATCTACCCCTTCATCCAGCGTGCCATGAATACTATTGGGTTATATCTCCCCTATACTGAAAAAAACCTGTACAAAGAATAGGGCCTGCCCATTACACATTTACTGAATTCACATGCTTCTGTCCAAAGGTGCAGTTGTGCTCATTAATACTGCAATTTCCTGGCTGTTTCATGTCATGCTTCCTAAAAATCCTTTCTTCTTCTTCTTCCTGTAAGTCACCAAGTATTTTAAGACTGGTAAACATTGTAGTAATTTCAGGGCATTTTGATAAAATTGACAGCAACACTGTGTTAGGACAACCGTTCATTTCACTAAATGACAAAAAAAAAAATCTGTATAGCATGGGATCCTTTTGCAAACATTTTTTTTTTTAATGAGAAAATCACAAAACTTGCTATTTGCCTTTATAAAGCTATTTGTCAGGCTATGTGCTTGACATAGTTATGAGACATTCACCCATAATGTTTGTAAGAACGAGACATCCTCCTTCAGCCCTTACAACTGTAGAGGCAAGATAGTTGTCTCCATAACTGATACCAGTTTTGTCTGACTAATCATCAAACTTTGTAGACTGCCCAGAAGCAACCCTTGCTGCTTCAGATAATTACATCTTGATTTTCATCAGTGTCTTCACAAGGCATTGAGTGGGTGGGTGGAAATGCTGTCAAAGTGATTCCATTCAAATTATCAGCACTTTATTTTAAGGTCACTTCAGATGCATTCCTAAGATATGACATAGATGATGGTTAATGTATAATGAATACTAAAAGAGTTAACATTTACATACAGATGACTTTTTAGACTAGAGCATAAAATAAGTCAACGTGGGAAAGCAAAAACAGTGCACTCCCTTTAAGACATTTCTGATTTAAAGAACTGTGAGAAATAATGTCTAAAAGCATGAAGTATTTCAGATGTCTCCAGAGATTTCCTACATACTCAGAACAGGGCATCACTACAAATGAATACAGGGCATCGTCAAACCACAGAATCTGTTTCCTGCCCAGGTTTCCCAGTTACTACTGTTAGGGTCCGTGATCAAAGGAATGAGACTGATACAAAGCGAAGGTCAAGCAAAACTTTATTTCGCGCCAAGCATCAAGAATCAAACTGACCGGTCAGGGCTATCTCTTACGAAAAGGCGACGATGATGATCCCGACAAGGTCACTCCCAAGAAGGCCGCTCCGGATGAGGCTGCTCTAGATGAGGCTGCTCCGCAGATGAGGCCGCTCCATGATCGGAGCCACTCCCAAGAAGAGGCCACTCCGGACAAGGCCACTCCCAGGACGAGGCCACTGCTCGATGAGGTTGCTCCCTGGACAAGGCTGCTCCCGAGAAGAGGCCATTCTGGACAAGACCGCTTCCCGGACGAAGCCACTCCCGACGATGAAGAGGCAACGATGACAGCGACGATGACAAGGAGGACAACCCGGATGACATAGACTCTGCTCCCCACGATGCCACTCTGACAAGGCTGCCACCCAGAGGAGGCCACCGCTGTGGACATGGCCGCTCGTGGCTCGGGGTGGTGAGGCATTTTGTGGCAAGGCTGCTGGCAGCTAGGGGCCATTGGCATCTCAGGCCTGCTGGCATCTCGGACCACTGGTGTCTAGGGACCGCTGGCATCCAGGGGCTGCAGTCATTGGGACGGCTTACCGCTGGCCGCTGGTGTCTCAGGACTGCTGGCGTCCAGGGGCTGCAGGCATCGGGACCGCTGACTGCTGGACCGCTGGTGTCTCGGGACCGCTGGCGTCCAGGGGCTGCAGGCGTCTCGGCCACCGGAGGCTGGACTGCCAGAGGCGGGACCGCAGGCGGCTGAAGGCTGCAGGTGGCTCGGGGGCCATGGAAGGCGGGACCACAGGAGTGGGGCCGCAGGTGGCTGGAGACTGCCAGGGGAGGGACCACCGGTGGTCAGACTGCTGGCGATGGTTATAGCTCTTACAAGAGCTGTTACAGCTCTTCCGCTCTGCCGACTTTTCCGCTCCCGTGGACTCTTCCTTCTGCTCCCACCACAGCTCTCCTGCTCCCCTGACAGCCTCACACACCAACCTTTATGGGGTTGGTTGAGTCCTGCCCCTACACAGGTGGCCAATCCGATCTCAATTCACCCTAGTGGATATATGCGTGCCCCACCGATTGGATGTCTCCACCCAGCCTGCCCTGCCCCTACATCCAGGGTCCACAAGCAAGTTCCTCTGGGAGGGGCAGGCCCTTACACTACCACGAAGCCATATATTATTCATAGTTAGAGAATCAAAATATTCTAGAAATCTCTACAGCGCTAACTCAAGGCTGTGAGACTTCAAACTCCCATGATGTTGTGCCCCATTCCACTGTGGTCTAGAGCCTCTATTATGAAGCCCAGCTGTACAGAGAACCCCACACATACATACTCTTTGCTTGATAGAAATGTATCAACCAATAGGGGGTGCAATCATAGGCACATTCATAACCTTCTACTGTCTCTCATTCCAGTCTGTTTCCTTTTCAATGGTCTGATGGCTAAGTCGAGTGTCAAAGCAGCATTTCACACAGTGGGGACCTTTTATGGCATGGACTCCTCACTGCCAGAAACTGTGAGATAATAGACACATATTGTTCCTAAGTCACTAAGTTTGTGGTAATTTGTTACAGCAATGCAACATTAATACAGTAAGCGCTAAACAAATATTGGTGAAACATTTTATTTCACAGTGTTCACTGAGTCCTGGACACTAGTGTTTGCTTTATCGATCCATCATTTATTCAACAGCCTCATTTAACTTTGAGCAAAATTGAGAACTAGCAGTAGTATAATTCTGGGGTATGCTATGTGAACACTATTTTACTCATAACACTTTTCTGATTTCTCGATAGATGTGCATTTAGTGAAATAGTTTTGAAAGTCTCGTGTTTTTGATTATGGATGTTGATATTATGGTCAATAAATTCTTTTGCTCACTTAGTCTCTTGTCAGTCTGAACAGTTCTTTGTTGGTTATTTCAAATAGTTTCACAATGATGTGCTTCCAAGTTAGTGTCTGGTATTCAACTGCGAGCTTTTGTTTGGCAGGGAATGTATGTAATTAAGCTTTTTATTTTCAACACCTAGCACTTTCTGATGCATACCAGGCACACAATCATTGTTTCTTAGAAATTAGTGTCTACAATATGTAGTAAAAGGGCATATATTTTATAAAAATATAAAAAATAATGTGAACAATTTTATTCAAACCGTGTAATTATAAATCACAAAGCAAGTATCATTGGTACGTGACATCACTAATATATAATGTATAGATTTATTAATGGGAAGATTCTAATCCAAATTTTAAACACAGTGGAGAAGATCTCTGCATTGCTCATATTCCCTTTTCCTGGAAGTTCTACCCATTTCCCAGTTGCTGTGTGTGTTGGCTGCTGAGTGCTGATTCTCTGTCCAGATAATGCCTCAAGATGTGACAAGTCTGATTGGCCTTTTTTGAGACTTCAGTAACTTCTTCCTTTCTGTCTTTTCATGCTTCATCAGAGTTGGCTATTTATTTATCCTGCTCAGCCCTCTTATGAGTTTTCAGGCTTTTCCTGCTGTCTGACTCAGAATCCAGTGCCACATCCTTTAGTTTTTTTTTTTTTTTTTTTAAAGATTTTATTTATTTATTTGACAGAGAGAGAGATCACAAGTAAGCAGACAGGCAGGCAGAGAGAGAGTGGAGGAAGCAGGCTCCCTACTGAGCAAAGAGAATGATGTGGGGCTCGATCCCAGGACCCTAAGATCATGACCTGAGCCAAAGGCAGAGGCTTAACCCACTGAGCCACCCAGGCGCCCCATCTTTTAGGTTTTTGTTATGCTGCAAACTACCAGTTCCCGTGTTATGTATCTGTTTCTGCATAATAGACCATCTCTGAGTACAGTAATATCTCAGAACAATAATCATTTTGTTTGTTCTTGTTCTAATGGGTCAGCAATTTGGCCTGTATTTGGCCGTGAAGATGCAGTCATCTGGTCTCTCAGTGTGTCTATATTTTCCAAAGTGGCCCTTCTGCGTGCTCTACTTGTCAGCTTGGTTTTTCTTTCCATTGGCCTTCCAACATCAAAGGTCTGGTTTTATCACATAGAAGCACCATATCCCAAGAGAGTGGAAGGGGCCAGGCTGAGGGTGGAAAGTCACAAAACTTTATCTTTGTTCAATTCTGTAGGTCATAACATGTCACAAGACCAGCCCAGATTTAAGAATGTAAAAATAGACTCTATACTTCATAGGAGGAGCTGAAAAGGAGGGGGATACAGGAATGAGAGGGATTATTGGAGCCATATTTGCAAATAATCTGCCCCAAGAATTTAATTGATGGATTAGCTTGTGTTATATATTTTATTCTTTGATTCATTATAACCAAAAACGGTTGTCTTATAATGCTAGAACTTAGCATTTAGAGAGATTTCAAGCAGTTCATCCAATATAATTATCTGGACCAAATTCTATTATCAAAGATAGCTTCCTGTCCTATTACAAAATTATTAAAGAAAAATAAGAACTAAGGAATGTGCATGTAAATTAAATTCCAGAATGATAATTTGATATTTAAGTATTTGTTTTTATTTGTATTCATTAGGAATATTTTCCCCCCAGAGTTACAATTTTTTCATTATTTTCCCAAATTGTCTACTCCTTGTCATAGTTACCCTCGTTAACATTATTATATTTGCACATCTTCAGTATCCTATTTTATCTGAGCTCTTTATTTAAATATACTGACTTGAAGCAATAATGAAAAGGATGTTATTCTGTAACACTTTAGGTGTTCTTTTCTTAATTACTGGAAATAGTCACTGAACATTATTTTTTCCTCATATATTTAAGTCCATTAAAATGTTTTAATAGCATGCTAAAAATCTTAGCAGATTGTTAATAGTTACAGTTCATGCCCTGAGTATTTTGAGAGGTGGTTTCTAAGCTTATAGCTAATTTAACAAATTAAAACCATGATACCTAGTCATGTTTACTGTGTAAAAGTCTAAACTGACTTTTGAGACATTCTCTGTGCCATTAAAAATTATGTTGAAAATGATTTGTTTTGATTGTGAAGTGCCACCAGAAACTATAAGCATTATCACCAAATTATCTGTCATACATTTTATCTGGTCCAAATATAGAGTGGATTATTTTACATATGAATGTTTGTAGGGAACAAAACATCTTAAAGTCATTTATAACTTATAAAAATGATTCTCAATTTTAATGGGTTTCCTTTAACTTTGTATTAGTATTTGTAAGAAAGTGTTCTAGAAAAGTTATTTTAATCTTTGTATTCTTTTTTTATTTAAGTATTTCTACCTACACTCTGATGAACTATAAAATATTACTCTGACTTTTCTTCTAGTTTGACTTCTAATTTTTCTTTGATGTTTTGACCTAAGACTTTATTGTCTCTGCTAAAAATATCAATGAAATAAATTTCAAATTTCTCTGAAAAAGTGCTAAACTAACATTAAAAAAATTAATCACTAACTAAATTGCCATTAATCGAGCACATATCTTAAGTAATTTATTTGTAAAAGTACAAGAGTTGCAAACATAAGTAATATTGTATTTTTATATGTAGTACTTCTCATGGTATTTGCTATGGACTGAATGGTATTCCTCCCAAATTCATATGTTGAACTCAATCCCCAATATACCTGTATTTGAGACAGGGCTTTCAGGAATTAGTTAAGGTAAACTGAGGTCAAAAGGGTGGTGTCTTAACCTGTACAGTTTCTAGCCTTATAGGAAGAGGAAGAGAGAATGATGACTCTCTCCATACATGACCCAAGAAAGACTTTGTGAGCACACAGTAAGAATGCTACTATCTGTAAGCCAGGAAAAGAGTTCTCACCAAAATGTGGCCCTATTAGTGTTATGATCTCAGACTTTGAGACTCCAAAACAGAAATTAAGTTTCTATTGCATTTTTGTCATGTTAGACCAACTCAACAAATGGAATGCTTTAAGGTTTAGTTCTGTGTATGGGACGCCTGGTGGCTCAGCTGGGTAAGCATCTGCCTTTGGCTCAGGTCATGATCCCAGGATCCTGGAATCAAGCCCCACATTTGGCTTTCTGCTTGGCAGGGAACCCGCTGCTCCCTCTCCCTCTGCCTGCTTGTGCTCCCTCTCACTCTTTCTCTGTCAAATAAATAAAATCTTTAAAAAAAAAGTAAAGTTTAGCGATTTTAATTAAATGGGTCAGAATTGTGAAGACTTATTCCCCAATCTGGCTTTTCAAGAAATGATTTCACACAATTTTCCTGGAGAAAAGTTTCTGTGATTAGAGAAATTGGGACAGGATGCATAGTATAACTCCTCTCAGAAACTCACAGTACACATTCATATATTATATCTTCTGTAATCCCACTATATAATGTTGTGTAACCCAAATAAAGCTAGAATTTCTTGAGATTAAGTTTTTAATTCACATCTTAACTCAGCATGAAGAAAGAAGGAAAAAAACTCATTCAAAATATTGAAAAGCAGCATGTGTTTTCATTGAAAATTGATTGGAGACATGGAAGGGGGGATTACAGAATTAATTACACAGTAACACTGGCTAACAGACCTTTCAGGAAAAATCTTGCCAGCCAGGAAGGAGTGGAAATATATTTATAGTGCTAACAGAAAAAAAAAAAAGTCAACCAAGAAACTTTACCAGGAAAAGCTACCTTTCAGATAAAAGAGAAATAAAGACATGCCCAGACTAAAAAAAAAAAGAAAAAGAAAAAAAAGCCTGAAGGAGTACATTACCCTCAGACCTGTCTTATAAGAAATGCTAGTGGGAGTTTTTCAAGTCAAAATGAAAGGACTCTAATTAATAGTATGATATTCCATGTAAGTGTAAAACTCACTGTAAAGGTAAGCATTCAGTCAAATTCAGAATACCCTAATACTGGGATGTGGTGGTATGCTGTTACTTAAGTAGAAAGGGTGAAATACCAAAGTATTAAAAATGACTAGCTATGGTAATTTTTCAATAAATGCACAATATAAAAAATAAATAAATTATAACATTAAAACATAAGATGTAAAGGAAGATTAAAGAATATGGGGTTTTTTTGTATGTAATGTTACCAGTTTAAAGACTTTATAACTATGGACTGTTATAACTATATGATGTTTTATATATGCTCCATGATAACCAGAAAGCAAAAAACTACAGTAAATACACAAAAGATAAAAAAGACAAAGAATGTCACTAGGCAAAATCACAAGTTCTCAAAGGAAGACTGAGAAAAAGAAAGGACCTACAGAACAGCAAGAAAAGAGCAAGATGACCGTGCAAGTCCTTATGGATCAATAATTGCTTTAAATGTAAATAGTTGAAATACTTTAATCCAAATAAATGGATGGATTAAAACAGAATGAATGGATATTAAAAAAAAAAAGAAAGAAAGAAAGAAAGAATAAGACCCAACTGTATGATGCCTATAAGAGACTCACTTCAACTTGAGGACTTGCATAGGCTTAAAATAGAGATATGAAAATTTTTTCCATGCACATGAAAGCCAGAAAAGGTAAGGACAGCTATATTTATAATAGAGAAAATAGACTTTAAATAAAAATAATTGTAATAATATTTTAAAAAGTCATTACATGATAGTAAAAAGGTCAAATATTCGAAAGGATCTACTAATTTTAAATGTATACACCCAATATCAGAGCATCTCAATATATTAAACAGATACTAACTGGTCTTTCACTGATCTAACCAAAGTGAAAGATTAATGTACTGAAAACTATAAGACATGGATGGAAGAATTTGAGGAAGACACAATAAATGGAAAGATAATTTGTGTTCATGGATTGAAAGAACTAATGTTGTTAATATGTCACAACACCAAAAGCTATCTACAAATTCAATATGATTCCTATCCAAATTTCATAAGCATTTCTTACAGAAGAGAAAAAATTCCTAAAACTCTATGGAACCAGGAAAGATCCCAAATACCCAAAACAACCTTGAGAAGGAAGAATGAAACTGGAGGTAACGCAGTTCCTTTTTTTTTTTTTTTTTTTAAAGATTTTATTTATTTGTCCTAGAGAAGCAAGAGCAAGCACAGGCAGGCACAATGGCAGGCAGAGGCAGAGGGAGAAGCAGGCTCCCTGCCAAGCAGGGAGCCCAATGTGGGACTCGATCCCAGGACGCTGGGATCATGACCTGAGCCGAAGGCAGCGGCTTAACCAACTGAGCCACCCAGGCGTCCCGGTAACGCAGTTCTTGATTTCAAACTGTATTGTGAAGCTTGAAACTGGGTGGGGGGAGGGTGGATATTGCAAAGAAACAGACCCAGACCCATGGGTCACTGCAGCAGAATAGAGAGCCCAGAAATAAGTCCACACATATATGGTCATTCATCTTTGACAAGGGTGCCAAAGACACACAATGAAGGAAAGACAGTCTCTTCAATAAACAGTGTTGGAAAAACTGGATATCCTCATGCAAAAGAATGAAATTGGACCCTTATCTTAAGGCATTCACAAAAATTAACTTAAAATGGATTAAAGATTTAAATGTAAGTCCTGAAATCATAAAACACCCAGAAGAAAAAATAAGGAAAAATCTCTTTTCTAAAAAGATTTTTATTTATTTATTTGACAGAGGGAGAGTGTGTACAAATAAGCAAGGGGAGTGGCAGGCAGAGGGAGAGGGAAAAGCAGGCTCCCGCTGAGCAGATAGCCCAACATGGGCTCCATCCCAGGACCCTGGGATCATGACCTGAGCTGAAGACAGATGCTTAACTCACTGAGCCACCAAGGCACCCCAGACAAAACTCTTTGACGTTGGTCTTAAATGCACTTGGATAGTTATATAAAACTTTACCCACCTCAAACCTGGTTTATATGGTAATACCATGGACTTCAAACCTGAAACAAGTATTGTAAAAGATTTAAGAAATTTTGGAAGATGATACATATGTTTTTATTTTTTTTAAAGATTTTATTTATTTATTTGACAGACAGAGATCACAAGTAGGCAGAGAGGCAGGCAGAGAGAGAGAGGAGAAAGCAGGCCCCCTGCAGAGCAGAGAGCCCAATGCCGGGCTCAATCCCAGGACCCTGGGATCATGACTTGAGCTGAAGGCAGAGGCTTTAACCCACTGAGTCATCCAGGCACCCAATACATATGTTTTTAATGAGAAGGTATATGCCTCGTTTAGGATCAGCAGGGGAATTGTGGTAGCTAGTCTTCAAGTTTTGCTACCAAGAGAAACTTAGTTCTTGGCGTTTAAACCCCATTACATAGTCCTTTCCACACTGCATCTGGGCTCCCTTTGCATAACTAGTAGAGTGTGGCCAAAGTGATACTGTGACACTTCCAATGCTTGGTCATAAGGAAACTTAAAGTTTCCACTTCAGTCTTTTGGTCACTTGTTTTGGTTGAAGTAAATTTACATGGAAATAGTTGACAAGAGGTATTACCATGATGTGAAATAAAAGCTAGTCACATGGAAGGGTCATGTGTAGAGATCTCTCCTGAGATGGTCAGCCTGTCCCAGATGTTCCAGGCATCTGTAGTAAAATAACAGATGTGGAAGTAGATAAGCTGCCTTCGAATGAGTCGTAAGGTAACATGAATCCAGTCCACCATTTGTTCCAACTTTATGAGAGAAGCCCCGAGAACTGCCAGAACGAGGCCAGTCAACCCACTGAGCTTGGGAGCTAAGAAATTGTTGAAGGGGTGCCTGACTGGCTCAATCAGTGGAGTATACGACTCTTAATCTCAGGGTGGTGAGCTCACACCCCACATTGGTTGTGGAGCCTGCTTTAAAAAAAAAAAAAGTATTGTTTAAGGTACACTGTTTATTAGGCAGAAATAGGAAAAAAAAGTTCCTCATTTTTTTAACATTATATTGAGTATTATGGGTCTTTAAAAATTCCATATGTATTTTATTTTATTATTTTAATGTTCAGTTAGCCAACATATTTTTCGCCAACATATTTTTTAGCCAACATAGTTTTTGATATGCAACTGATGAACCATACGTATTTTAGAAGTGACTTGTTAATTACTTTAATACAACAAGTCACTTGTCAATTACTTAAATCCCTATTGGATTTCTTATAAGAATTACATTGCAACTTTATATCAGTTTGAATGTAATAGTTTTGAGTGTTTCTACCCAAGAGCAATGCATCTCTCAATTCATTGAGGTCTTATTTCATCTCAGAAATATTTTAGAATTTTAATGGTAAGAACTCTTGACTGAGGGGGAGCCTGGGTAGCTCAGTGGGTTAAGTCTCTGCCTTCGGTTCAGGTCATGATCTCAGGGTCATGGGATCAAGTCCCACATTGGGCTCTCTGCTCTGCGGAGAGCCTGCGTCCTCTTCTCTTTCTCTCTGCCTGCCTCTCTGCCTACTTGTGATCTCTGTCTGTCAAATAAATAAATAAAATATTTTTTAAAAAAAGAACTCTTGCCTGAGTTTTGTTTAATTTATTCTGAAGCATTTTGTATTTATGATGTTGTAAATTATACTTTCGAAAAAGTTTTATTTTCCAATTGTTTGTGATTTATATATGTAAATAAAATTGATTTTTTGAAAATTGATATTCCTAAACTTCCAAGTCTGCTAAATCCACTTTTTATTCCTAATAGATTCTTTTCTTTTTAATTCTACTACATTTTTATAGACTCCTCAATAATTAATTAATTAATTAATAATTAATTTTCTATATAAATCATGTCATCTGAGAAAAATATTTCCTTCCTTCCAGTTTTTATGCATTTCAGTTCTTTTCCTATTTATACTAGCAAATATTTCCATTGAAATGTTTAATAAAAATGATGAGAACTATTTTTCTTGCCTTCTTGATCTTATGAGGAAAATATCTAACCTTTCCATATTATGCATATTATTAGTTGTCTGTCTTTTGTAGATTTTATTAGAAGACTGAGGTAATTTCTTTTTATTCCTCATTACTATGAATATTTATCATGTACAATACCTATACAAAGGATAATTTTTTTCATATACAATAGACAGCTTTTCATGTTTTAAAATATTTAAGCTTTAATGCCTACATATGCTCTGTTGTATGTACCTAACTTTTAGCTAAACTCATTTAGGATTTAGCATTCTTATATTTTGTTAAATACCTGTGGAAGTAAATTTTGTAAACATTTCATTAAATAATTCATAGAAGAGAATTGCTAGACAAAATAGTGTGCAGTCTTTAAAATTGTGATATATTTTGCAGGTAGTTCATTTTGATAAAAATGAAAACCCTTAAAAATTTGAAATCTCACTAAAAGCTGGGAACAAAAGAACATTTTTTTAAAACGAGACTATCTAAAAAGTTTTTCCTGTACTTTACTAGATGAAACATAGTATATGAGAGAAAAATACTGTTTTTCATTATCTACAAATATCTGTACCTTAGAAATCACTTTCCTCTGAAATGTGTCCTAAAGTGTCAGTTATATTTTGTGCACAGTATATAAAAACGTCTGTGTGGCTATGTATGCTTTTCAGATCTTTTTGTTTTTAATGAGTTATAACATAATTTTGAACAAGAAATCAGTAGTCTGAAATCCATTTGTTTTTTGTTATAATGGAATTAGTGCCTACATTAATTGTTGAATCAAATTTTCTTGACTATAGTTAAAAATAATTGTACTAAACTCAAATGTATATTGTAATTGGTACGTTTAACAATTTATCAATTATCATCCAAGTGTTTTTTTTTTATTTTTTAACTAATTAGAGACAGGCTATAAACTAAACATTTGAAAGCTAAACATTAATTGGGTTCTTTTCTGGTAATTAAAGAATAATTCTTAATGGGATATTTTTATCACTATTTGTATGTCTTAACTTTATATAAAATACAATATTCTGTGAAACACTATGAGAATTTCTGTCAATAAATTAAGTCCAATATTCTGGGTATTTTTAAATGATATTCACACTTTTTCCTTTGCTGCTAGAGTATAAATTCATGAAGGACGGAACCAAGGATCCTTTGGTTCAGTGATTGATCTCTGTGCTGCCTGGCACATAGTAGGAGCTCAATATGTATCTCTTAACAAAATAAATAATATGTACACATTTTTATTTTAATAAAATATTAATTGAAGTAATATCACATCTTAAATATCAGTTTATTTATGTAAGCAACTAGAGGCTTAAGAAATTCAAGTTACCTTCTCTCTATATTTTTAATATGGTATTTATATTACACTATTTCTGTTAAGAAATTTTAGACCATCTACCAACAGTGCTCATTTCACTTTACAACTTTGTTTTTCTGTTTCAGTAAATACATTTGGTTGATTCAGAAGGTAAAGTCATGTCTTAGAAAGGAAAATCATGGAACAAGATAAATTTTATTTTCAAGTCTCAGAAATTCTGATAATAAAACCAACTTCTCCCTTCCCAGAAAGGGAGAAAATTTATTTTAATAATATTTTGTTAGTAATTTTAGGTGGCAAAATGGTATTTGTTACATGGTTAGTAATTCTCAATTAGCTCAAGCATTGGAGAGATGGAGCTTAAGAAATTAATTATCTGAAATACTCACTTAAATTGGATTTCTAAAAAGAAAATCCCAGAAGAATGAATGATGAGCTAAATTTTTCTAAAACTAGGATACTTTTGATTTAGAAGACTTTCAATATATAAAAAGTGATGTAGTAAGAGTACTTGAACACATTTTCATATTTCAAAAGGCATACAAGTATCAGCTTGTGTAAAACACAGCCCAAAGGTGTGTTTTGATACTTGTGAGTCTCTTAGGCTTGCTTTATGACCACACGAGCTATGTTCCACAGGTATAATGGGAATAAGTTTTAATTTGCCTTTTAATCTTCTCTCCTGATAAATGGCTTTTAACAAGTATAAAATTAATAAACAGTGATTTCTGAGCTTTTTATTAATTCCTCTGTGTAGCACATTATTTATAGATTTATAAATTACTTACTTACTTACTTAAATTACTTCTAGATAAATTATTAATGAACTGTGAGAGCTTTAAGCCTTACAAATCTCTTACATGCTTAACTATCTTTTTAATAGGAAAATTTGGGCCAATAATCATTAGATTTAACAAGAGTATATTCAATTATCCTTATCTGTAGTTGCATTGTTCTCTCGGATTATCTCTCCGGATTCTGTTGTGGGCTTTTTGGTTTGTTTTTGTTTTAGGAGAGAATAATTAAAGTTAGAAATTAGCAAAGGAAAAAGGAAACATTTCATGGTGAAATAAAAGCGATGTGCAACTCATGCTCATTGTTAATGTGTTCTTCATCATTTAGCATAATATATAGTCAAAGTAGTTCTTAAATCAGTTGTGAATTCTTTTAATTGTAAATACTTCTGGTAAAGTAGGAGCTCAGTACTTCTGCACTGTCAAATGTCCAGCAATTTTCATGGACAGTTTCGAATCCTTACTTAAACACAGCATTCTAAAAGCAATCCTGGCCAAAAGTGAGTCCCTAGAATGAGGAAAATGGTTAGATCTCCCATCGCTACACTTAATAAAATAATCTCTTTCACATGTGACTTGCTGATTTACTCTGCACAGCAATATATCTCTCTAGGAAGTATTGCTTCTATGATATCACCCTCCATTTATTGAGTATAACATGAATAATATATTTTTTATTTTAATGTGGATTTATTTTAGTTTTTAACTAAAATTTTTATTTTGAGATACTGTAGCTTCACCTGCAGTTGTAAAAATAATACAGAGATAAGATCACATTATCCTTACCCAGTTTCCATCCATGGTAACATCTCGCCAAACTGTAATACGGTATCACAGCCAAGATACTGACATTGGCACAGTCAAGATAGAGAACATTTCCATTAACCATAAGAATTCCTCATATTGCTCTTTTACAGACAGCATGAATTTGAAGTATGTCTTATGGTCCATCCTGCCAATCCCTGTCTTTAATTTGTATTTTCAGATCATTTGCTTATAATTTAATTATTGAAATATTAAGAACTAACTCTACCACTCTTTTTGCTTTCTATTTGTTTTCTCTGTTTCTCATGGTTTTGTTTTCTTTTTCCTGCCTTCCCTTGGGTTACTTGAACAGTTTTTTGTTGTTGTTGTTGTTTTGTTTGTTTGTTTGTTTATAGAATTCCCTTCTGATTTACCTACAGGCTTTTTGAGGTTACTTCATTGTGAAGTTTATTAATGGTTGGTCTAGGTATTATATATACAAAACTTGTCACTGTCTATTGGTGTTGTAATCTTACCAGTTCAGATAAAGTAGGAAAATCTTGCTTACCTTAATGTCCTGTGGCATCTCCTCATTTATAACATACTATCTGGAACATATAAATTTAGAACCACATTAAGTAGTTTTACAATTTTTGTTTGCTTAAGCTTAATTTGGAAAACTCAAGACAAGAAGGAGAGCCATATTTTGCTGACTGTGTTCTCTCTTCCTATTCTAACTTCTCTGGTATTACTCCAAGTGGGTGTTTGGGTGTCTTGTTGTAGCCATGCGAGTGTGAAAGTTGAGACTGTCTCTCCAGTGTTTGGTAGGGATTCGTTTGGTAGGTTTTTCTGTCCTGTACTTTGGAATAGAGCAATTATTGTTTAAAAGTTTTCTGTATTGTTATGGAATACTACGCAGTCATCGAAAGAAATGAAATATTGCCATTTGCAGCGACATGGATGGAACTAGAGGGTATTATGCTTAGCGAAATAAGTCAATTGGAGAAAGACAAAGATCATATCATATGATCTCCCTGATATGAGGAAGTGGAGATGCAACGTGAGGGGTTTGGGGGGTAGGAAAAGAATAAATGAAACAAGATGGGATTGGGAGGGAGACAAACCATAAGAAACTCTTAATCTCCCAAGACAAACTTAGGGTTGCTGGGGGGAGGGGGGGCGGGAGAGGGTGGTGGGGTTATGGACACTGGGGAGGGTATGTACTTTGGTGAGTGCTATGAAGTGTGTAAACCTGGCGATTCACAGACCTGTACCCCTGGGCCTATAATACATTATATGTTTATAAAAAAATAAAAAAATTTTAAAATGAGAGAATTTTAATAAAAAATTCAATAATTAAAGGATATTAGTAACTTAAAAAAAAAAGTTTTCTGTATTGTTACTTTTCTCCTTTCCTGGTTCTCTGCTAGAGAGAAGCAGTATTTTATTTTGGCTTTTTACTTGTCTGTTCCAGTTGATGTTTTGAGATTGATGGTTTCTTCAGCTTTAAGCCTAGGGGTGTATGAGGCAAAAAGAAAAGCCAGTGAACTCACGTCAGTGTTTCTTTGGAATTTAAAGTTTCTAGACAATCTGCCACTTTGTCTACCTTTCAGAGCCTGCTGAATTTGAGAAATAGAGCAAAGGACATCTATTCCATCTTCCTAGAAGAAGAAGAATCCGGTGACCATTATGGAGGTGTACAGTCAAAAATGGCAAATAGCAAGCTAGTCACTGAAGTATGGATCCATTGATAAGGTTTTGGCTGATTTACTGTGCCAATCTTAAGGACAAAAAGAAAGAACAATCTTAAAAATTTTTTTGCAAGGATGAAAGATGTTTATTTCCGTTTCTGAATTGTAACAGCTCTCTATCTGTATCAGGATATGTGCTTTGGAGACTTGGGTCCTGACACTTAATCATAAACCAGTAGTGAAAAGAACAAAGGCAGGTTCTTATAAGAAATAAAGATCTTACTATCAAAGAAAAAGAATGTGCCTTTTGGAGGAATGAGACAGAAGTGAAGTAAGAGGTCTTGGGATATTTTCTTGCTTCATTGCCCATACGAGCTCAAGTTGAAGGAACCCCCCCCCTTTTTTTTTTCAGGGCTATAATGAGACCACCATATAGAAAAGACTCACACGAATAGAAGTGGCAACTGTAAAGTGCATATGGAAAGAGCTAGAAGTTTCTCCATTGTGCTTCACTAAAGGTTTGGAAAGATCTCTTCCTCCCAGTTGGAAGGGTCAATGAAAGTTAATGGCCATTGAGCTTGGAATGGGGCAGCTGTAGCAAGGGGTAAGGGATAAGGTGATGTTATAACAGAGTTCCAGGCCAGACAGAGAATGTGATGAGACCCCCAGGCTCTGCAGGGTGAGAGCTCCAGTGCAGATAGAGCTAAGTCCGTGACACAAAGACATGTGCTTGACTCCTGCTGTACTGAGGGATTGCACTGGGGATTCTGTTAGTCTTGGACTCGAGGAGTGAAATGCAGGAGCATACCCAGTCTCCATGACAAAATGTCATCTCCATGAAGGCCAGTGGGAAATCAGAGAAAAAGCAAAGGAGATGCTCCTTTTGGGTTGCCTTCTATCCCAGCTTCGGTTTGGAGAAGGAAAATTACAGACACAAGCATGTGTGACGAGAAAATTAGTCCTTATGTAGAATTTACACCTTAAAATTTAATGAACATTTATGTAATGAATATGACAGAAACCCACCTAGATGAGAAGACGGATATGAAGACGGATATAACTTCCAAATAAATGGCAAGTTTGTATGTGTGTGTGTGTGTGTGTGTGTGTGTGTGTGTGTGTGTGTATTAGTTACAAAAATAAAGAATGTTGTAACAGTTGTACAACCTGTTATGTATTTTTGCACAGTCTTCTCTCCTTGCTCACATCCAACTAATATGTCTGCAAAAGGCATTCAATTAACATAAGTGCTTTACCTGGCTGGATGTGGGAAAATAAGTTTAAGCTACTTATTTTGGATCTTAGTATACAAGTGCCTACTTAGATTGCCTTGTAAAATACTATTCAGATCTTCTAAGCAGCCTCCCAAAATACCTGTTGGGGCATTCATAGACTTTCTCATAAAGATCTTTCTTCCCCTTAAGGCAGAATGAGCCATCTTGGAACCAGTGATAATGTTTAGTTACTCCCTGATCTACAGCCTGAAATTATCTCCTTGAAACTTCTATAAATGGTCTAGAGTTACCTTTCCAGGGTCTCTTCTTTCAGCCATAATCACTTTAAAACTTGAGAATGGCTGTCTTACTCCCAGTGATTTAACACAGAGCCCGTTTTGGCTTTCCTTAACTGCCATTGTTATTGTGCCTGGAATGAGTTCCATTTTGAATGTGTTATTTGAATTGTGGCGAAAAGGATTAAATGAGTGTTGGTAGTGGAACCTGGCTGGCTCCAAATGCAGTGGGGGCGGCTGATGCTAAAAAAAAACAGTGGGGGCACCTGGGTGGCTCAGTGGGTTAAGTCTCTGCCTTCGACTCAGGTCATGATCCCAGGGTCTTGGAATCGAGCCCCACATCGGGCTCCCTGCTTAGCAGGTAGTCTGCTTCCCCTTCTCTCTCTGCCTGCCTCTCTGCCTACTTGTGATCTCTGTCTGTCAAATAAATAAATAAAATCTTACCAAAAAAACCACTGAATTAGTGGATTTGCAATGGCAATCTGATAGACTTTGTTTCAGTTACTTATTTTCCTTTTCCATTATCGTCATCATGTATTTTGTAGAACACTCTAGAGTTTTTCTACACACCATGATAGACTTTTCTTAAAAATAAAAATTCATTAAAAGGGTTCATTGGCGTCATGACAAGAACGTAGAACTCCCAATTAGTCACACCTGCCATAGTGAAATCCTAATTTAGGGAAGACTCCGCCACGGATGGAAGCAATCCATCAGATGACTTGGGATCCTGAGGGGATTTAAAAGAGTGGCGTCCATCCCTGACCATTATTGGTGTCAGATACAGATGTCAGTCCCCTTCAGAAAGGGATTAAAGGAACGGGAATAACACCATGACCGTGTAAGCAATGGAATACTTAACCATTGGACATCATCTTGAGTGTCTGTCTCCCAAGGGTTTTGAGACAAATAAACAATCCCTAAAACCCAGCTTCTTGTGAAAAAAGGTCCTAGATACCAGAAGGGCTTTGTAAATCCGTGTTACCCATGTTGTTCTTCCCACTAAAACACGGAAACTGCCCCAGGGTTTAATCAGGAGCCTGACTGAATACCATCCGTAAACTGCGGACGGGGCGTGCCAGAGGAAGGATCCCTTTCCCCACCATATTCTGGCCCACCCCCTGTTACAGCTAGCTAATCTTACAAAAATAGTAAGTAACAAACCACCCGGAATGCAGTGGCTTCATTTCTAAAGTCCTGTGCTTCTCCTCTGTGGATTCTGCAGGAGTCCCGAGATGGAGGCGTCACTCAGCTGGAGAACCGCGGGCAGGTGCACCAGCTGGCTGGACTGTTTCTCATTGCAGATCCGTGACTGAACTTCCAGCCTCCAGGTGCTTCTCATCCTCGGGAACTGGTGTGCTAGCTGGGGCACATTGTTCTTGTGGCATGGCAGGTATAAAAGCCTGTCTCTGGGGTCTCGGAAGCCTTCGGTTTGGTACTGACCCGTCCTTAGTTCCGCGCTGTCTGCTGGGCAAAGGAAATAATTTGTTGTAAGGCCGGAAGCAAGTAATGCAGAGCCTTTATCCACTCCTCATGAAGCTTCAGCGAAGGGAAGAATATTAAAGGAATTCTTTCATCTGCCCTACTATGTGTAAAAGCAAACAAGCAAATGAAAAAAAAAAAAAAACACAACAGTAGTGCGTTTGCCCAGTTTTCGGCTGCTTAGTCTGAAGTTCTTAATTTTTCCAGCTGATATCAAATAAACTCTCATCGAAAAATCTGAGCAACTTTGGATATTCAGAATTTAAAAAAATAGAAATAAAGGAAAAACTATAATTTCATACACTGGGATGTGTATGAAACTTTTTTGTTTCATCCTGAATTCAATTTTCATTCATTTTTAATTGAATTTGTTCAGCTTTCTGTTTCTGAATTCATTGCACTGTCTCAAATGTTTATGTTGAAGATAACTAGAACTTTGCACCTTTTGATATATTTAACAAAATGACTAGCTCCTTTTTAATATGCTTTTCAGAAGTTTGTTAATTAATAATTAAAGCTAACGTTAATTACAGTGTAGTGATGCCATCTCAAGTGTCTAAGTCAAGTTTTTCCCATAAGATGTCATTGAGTTTTTGAGAAATATTTTTCTGATCCAACATGTGGGAGGACCTTGTGAGTGAAAAGATATAAAAATCAAGTTTGCCCACGTTTTGGTGAAAAGCCTCGAAATACAGAGTTGTATGATATTAGAGTCAAGTATCTGCTGTTCTTGTTTTTTATGAGAAGAAACTCCGGTGATTTTCTGAGCCCAGTCAATCATTTTAATCAGTCTTTATTTTGTTGACGCTTCTGTGTGGTTTTTATAATCGTCCTATATTCTAAACCACCCTTCTTGGTTTTTCTGCCACTTCTTTATTTTATATTAATATGATCAGTCCATTTGCTTAAAAGCTTCACATGGTACTTATTTTTGTCTTGCTTTGGACCTGTATATTATTAATTTTTTTTCTTATGGATTGAATCTATTACACGAGTCTGGGTTTTATTACCCTTCCTATTTCCACATCCTAGTGGAAAGTGATGTGTTTATATTTCATCTTTTCTGCATTAATTATGGAAAATAGATGGTTTAATATTTTTATTCATGCTGCTGCTGTAAACAAGAACATTGCATTGCAAGAACTGTAGCTTTGGCATAACCCAAGTATAATGTACTTAGCACATGGGACCCTGAGTGCCTATTCTCATGTTTTATTTTTCTCTTCCACCTTGTTAAATGTCTAGGCAGGTGCTATGCTCCAAATGGTAAGTTTGTAATAAATACAAGGAAAACTTTATTAATGGTCTCTTCAAGATTCTCCTACTCCTAGAAAGCAAAGCCCTTTGAGAGCTGCTTGACTCATTGCTTTCATCCTGACAAAATGCCTAAAATGGTGAGAGAAGGTTTCAAATTTGTTCTTACGTGAGCAGTTGAAAGGAACTTGGGGTTTATGCAAAAACACTCCGCTAATATCTGATATTGTCTGATGATTTAAGAAGGGATCTTGAAAATATTTGAAAGCTTCCCAAACTATTAGAGGGACTCTCAACCTGAACACATCTTAAAATTTTTAGATAGTTTCATTCATAGTGCAAATGCTGTATTTATTTTTCATTCTGCACATGATTGCTATATATATTGGCCTTCACATTTATAACTAATTTTTCTGGCATCTGTTTAATGTTCCAAGAAACTGTTACTCAAAATGAAGTTAAATTTTTTTTTTAAGATTTTATTTATTTATTTGACGGAGATCAAAAGTAGGCAGATAGACAGGCAGAGAGAGTGGGGGAAGCAGGCTCCCTGCTGAGAAGAGAACCCTATGTGGGGGTCAATCCCAGGACCCTGGGATCATGACCTGAGCCAAAGGCAGAGGCTTTAATCCACCGAGCCACACAGGTGTCCCATAAAATGAACTTAAATGTTAAATAATCTTGTTACTATGTCTTTAATTATGCCACTAAGTTACTATAAACATCAGCTTCTTTATCTCTTTCTGAAACATATCCTATGAATAGACTACCAGAAACTAGCAAGTGAATTATTATTGAAGTATGCAGTTTAATTTCATTTTTGTAACCCCATTAGTCCAAATACATGAAGCACCAGTAAGAAAGATCAGGGTGAAAATAAGCCTCATTTTAAGTCTATAAGAAAATTAGTGGATGTCTATATATGGACATAGAATACTTTGTTAAGGTGGTTGATATCGAGTTATTTATTTATTTATTTTAAAATATTTTATTTATTTATTTGATATAGACAGACACACAGCAAGAAAGGGAACACAAGCAGGGGGAGTGGCAGAGAGAGTGGGAGAAGCAGGCTCCCTGCTGAGCAAGGAACCCAATGCGGGGGTTCAATCCCAGGACCCTGGGATCATGACCTGAGCCCAAGGCAGACACTTAACGACTAAGTCACCCAGGTGCCCCTGATCTTGAGGTTTTGTTTTGTTTATGCTTTTGTTTTGTTTTGTTTTTGTTTGTTTGTTTTTAAGATTTCTTTGTTTGAGAGAGAATGAGAAGGCACAGAAGAATGTGGGGTTGTGGGGCATGAGTAGAGGGAGAGAGACCTCCAGCGGTGTCCCCACTGTGTGAAGAGCCCAGTGCACTGTGGGGTTCAATCCCACTACGATGAGATCATGAACTTAAATCCAGAGTCAGCCCTTAACCAACTGAGCCACCCAGGCCCCCCTTGACTTGTGAGTGTGTGTGTGTGTGTGTGTGTGTGTGTGTAAGTAAACTTGTTTCCAGGTGTGATCTTTACCTCTGGGTTTACCATCCATCCTCTGATGAATCCTCATCTTTAGATAATAAAAGGAAAATGTTAATTCCAGGGAAAGCTTAAACTGATCATCCCCATTTTACATAGTGGTATCTGCCAGTGATTCTTCTGAGTCCAGGGCTGGAGACTGTGTCCTGTACAACTCCTAAAACAGAGCCATTTTCAAATTCAGCAAATGATCCAGTCATAAACCTCCAGCCTAGCTCTGCTGTCATTGTCCTATAGCAGCCTGACCCCACCCTCTATTTCCATCCACCAAGACAGCCTTACGGTATCCGGCAGCTTGAGTGAACTCAAGACAGGCTTCTCTGTGCCTCCTGGCCCTGATTTGTCTTTTCCTAAAGCATTTACCTGAGAACACTTGGAATTGTAAGTTCTTCTTCTGCCTCTTGAGAGAGAAATCTCTAAGAGTCTTGCCAGTTTTACAGCCCAGAAACCGCTTTCTCAAGGACTGGGAGCCATCCCTTTGAAATCATCAAGAAAGATAGCATCTGCGTCCCTTGGTCTGTGTGGGAGGGTAGAAGACGCTATTCAATGAGCGAATTAGCATCACTTAGCAAACACGAATGGTCTCTTCATCTGGACCCATTCCTCTTTGGCTGCGGTGCTTAAAAATTCTCCTGTGTTTGTTCCATTGGAGTTGACTTTCATTTCTGTTCAAATGGAATAGTTTTGAATCAAGTCCTACTTGTTTCACACCATCCATCCAGTGCAGTTTTTCTTTGGCACCCAGGTAAAGAGAAGTATCTCTAAGCTTTATCTATCTCCATCTATGTACCTCTCTTTATTTGGGTGAAGAACCTGGAGAAAGGCATACCCAAGGGGAATGTAGCAGCCTGTTTGATGGCAACAGGAGTTTGATTTTTCAACCTGTCTTGAAGACACATTCTACTGTAATTCATACTTAATCATTAAAATCTTATTTTTGTATTTTAAAGATTTTATTTGTTGGGGCACCTGGGTGGCTCAATTGTTAATTGTCTGCCTTTGGCTCAGGTCATGGTCCCAGGGTCTGGGGATTGAGTCCCACATCAGGCTCAGTGCTTAGTGGGGAGCTTGCTTCTCCCTCTCCCACTCCCCCTACTTGTGTTCCCTCTCTCAGCCAAATAAATAAAACCTTTAAAAATAAAAAAAATACTTTTTATTTGTTGATTTAGAGAGAGAGGAGGGGGAAGGGCAAAGGGAAACAGAGAGGATCTCAAGAGGACTCCAAGCTGAATCAAGAGTCAGTCACTTAACCAACGGAGATACCCAGGCACCCCTTATTTTCATGTTTTAGAGGCCATAATTGCTACTGAAACTGGGAGTTACCTTTTTGAATATTAAGTGACACTGCAGCACAAAAATAAGAAACTAGTCACTGGCAGGGGGAAGTATTCTGATTCTGAAACCTTTCTCAGTAGCGTCTTATAAGCTTGTTCCCTCATTTTCTGCCTCTTGTGAATCCTCTGATTCTTGGGGCTCTACTTTTAAATAGAAGGATTGTTGAAGAGCTATAGGAAGGCGGGGGATGAGCTAAAATGTATGATCTTTCTCTTGAGGACTAACGAGGTACTGGCTATGGGGAAGACATGAATGAAGAAGTTCACATTGTGGCAAATCCTACCTGAGTATTGAGGATCAGATTAAAGATTATTCACCTTAGACGTATTAATAGGACTAAACTTAACTTCCTGTGAGTAAGATAACTACCTATTTTGGTGAGTAAAACTATATGAAATTCTGATAAACAGGGTCTGTCAATTTAAAATGATTTATTTCATCTTCATAAAGACTTACATTCACCTGAAAATCCTAAATACAAAGGACAATATTTTTCTATTGGAAGATTCTAGAAGAGCTTTCTAATTCTACAGCATCACACTTTGACTAAACACAATAAGGGAATAAGGTAAATCTTTCATCTATGTAATCTAAAAATGCAAATATCACAGAAGGCTAAACCAATATGTTAATATATTAAGATTGGCTTTACTCAAACATTGACATATTTTGAATACTTTACTTTTTCACAAAACAGAAAGTCTAATGTTGTCAGTCTTTAAGAAGGCTATGAGAAAGAGAAAACAGAACACTGAAAGATAAAAAATTAATTAGATTTCTTAGAAAAGTAAAAAAGCAGCGATGTTGTTGAATGATAAGATGAAACTATTCCATGAAATAGTTGTGCAAGCTATATACGCTCCTGGTGTAATTGTGCATTTGTTTACAAACATGTGTGAGTATTTTTATCACTGGTATATTCTTAAGAGGCAAAATTGTGAAATAAGGTATCGAATTATGGAGAAATATATGAACAAAATCCAGCATTGTAATCACATTTTATTTCCATAATATAGTCAAAATGGGTATATCAGGTCTGCCTCTGTCAGTAGAGACTGGTCTTGACAGCACTGTGTAGGAATATGCTGAGAGGAGAAAAATGAAAGGGACTTAGAAGAACTTGAATAGAACACAATTAGGATTTTGAAAAATAGGACACTGTGGTGTCATCTACAGATTCATAAAGGCTGTATCTTTCTTTAAAGTGTGCACTGGAAAAAGGTGCTTTGGATTGAGGAAGGGGAGACTGGACAGTGAATTGAGCCAAGAAACTTCCACTTATTTGCAATATGTTATTTCTTAAAGTCTGAATTACGCAAATATATTTGAGTTTATTTCACTTCATTTTAAAATATTCCATAACAAACGAGACAAGAGAAATTAACAGGATCTTAGGGGAAGAGAGGGAAAAATAAGATGAAATCAGAGAGGGACACAAACCATAAGGGACATTTTTTTTTCTTTCCTTTTTTTTTTTGTTACATATTTTATTAATTTATTTGGCAGAGAGAGAACAACAGGGGGAGCAGCAGAGGGAAAAGCAGGCTTCCTGCTAAACAGTGGGATGTGGGGTTCAATCCGAGGGCTCTAGGATCATGACCTGGGCTGAAGGCAGATGCTTAACTGACTGATCCATCCAAGTGCCCCACTCATAATCATAGGAAACAAACTGAGGTTTAGTGGAGGGGAGATGGGTGAGGGAATGGGGTAATTGGTGATCGGCATTAAGGAGTGTACTTGTTTGTAATGAGCACAGGGTATTACATACAACTGATGAATCCATAAACTCTACCTCTGAATCTAGTAATAGGCCATATGATAATTAGATTAACTTTAAATAAAATTTTAAAAATTAAGTTTAAAAATCAATTGATATGTAGTACTACCATTGTTTTAATATTTTCTATTTTTTTTTAATATTTTCTATTTAATTAGATGGTCAAATAAACCTAGTTCTTATATTTTACTATAAAAATATTTACCTTTGGGAAGGGAGGAGTCAAGATGGTGGAGAAGATGGCTGAGACCACTTCAGATTGCAGGAGATCAGCTAGATAGCTTATTTAAAGATTGCAAACACCTACAAATCCAATGGGAGATCAAAGAGAAGAAGAACAGCAATTCTAGAAACAGAAAATCAGCCACTTTCTGAAAGGTAGGACTGGCGGAGAAGTGAATCCAAAGCGAGGTAAAGATAGACTGCAGAGGGAGGGACCAGATCCCGGCAAGCAGTGGAGCAACAGACCACAAAATCAGGAAGTCTGTTCTGCTGAGGGATATCACTCCAGAGGCTAAACTGTGGCGAAGACCATGCAGGGTCAGCAAGGCCTCAGGTCCCCCAGGGCCACAGAAGGACCGGGGGTGTGTGAGTGTCCCAGAATTTGCAGGTATTAGAATGGGGAAGCCGGCTACAGAGACAGAGCCAAGGAGTGAGCTCTCAGCTCAGGGTTACCTTGAACCGGTCCCAAGCATGGTGAGCTCGGAGCGCGGCTGGAGGCCAGGGAGATGGGAGTAATTGGGCGCTATTCTCTGAGAGCGCATTGAAGAGTGGGGCCTGAGCACGCTCCTCCGGGCTGGAAACTGGGAGGCCACCATTTCCATTCCCGTCCTCTGGAACTCTTCGGAAAGCATTCAGGGAACAAAAGCTCCTGAAAGCAAACCCGAGCGGATTACTCAGCCTGGTCCCTGGTAAGGGCAGTGCAATTCTGCCTGGGGCAAAGACACTGGAGAATCACTACAACAGGCTCCTCCCCTAGAAGATCAACAAGAAATCCAGCCAGGACCAAGTTCACCTACCGAGGAGTAAAGTCTCAATACCAAGGAGGGCAGCGGAATTCGAGAGGAGGAGAAAGCAAAGCTCGGAACTCATGATTCTTTAGTCTTGTAGTTAATTTAAATTTTTTTTTCTTTTTCAATTTTTTTTCTTCTTCTGATAAATTTTTTTAACTTTTAACCTTTTCTTTTTTAACATTTTTCAACTAGTTTATCATATATATATATATATATATATATTTCTTTTTTATATTTTTTCTTTATTCATTTTCTTTTTTTAATTGTTTCTTTGTTTTTTTTTTCTGACCCTCTTTTTATTCCCCTTTCTCCCCCCAATGATTTGGGGTCTCTTATGATTTGGATAAAGCATATTTTTCTGGGGTCTTTCCCACCCTTTTAGTATTTTACTTGCTCCTTCATATACTCTTAACTGGACAAAATGATAAGGTGGAAAAATTCACCACAAAAAAAAGAACAAGAGGCAGTACCGAAGGCTAGGGACCTAGTCAA
Organism: Mustela erminea; assembly: GCF_009829155.1. Taxonomy (NCBI): domain Eukaryota; kingdom Metazoa; phylum Chordata; class Mammalia; order Carnivora; family Mustelidae; genus Mustela; species Mustela erminea. Next base: position 25,650,969 of record NC_045616.1, on the reverse strand, counting down.
TACAGATATTGGTAATATGTCAGATCTAGAGTTCAGAATGACGATTCTCAAGGTTCTAGCCGGAATTGAAAAAGGCATGGAAGATATTAGAGAAACCCTCTGAGGAGATATAAAAGCCCTTTCTGGAGAAATAAAAGAACTAAAATCAAATCAAGTTGAAATCAAAAAGGCTATTAATGAGGTGCAATAAAAAATGGAGGCTTTCACTGCTAGGATAAATGAGGCAGAAGAAAGAATTCGTGATATAGAAGACCAAATGACAGAGAATAAAGAAGCTGAGCAAAAGAGGGACTAACAGCTACTGGACGACGAAGGGAGAACTCGAGAGATAAGTGACACCATAAGAGGAAACAACATTAGAATAATTGGGATTCCAGAAGAAGAAGAAAGAGAGAGGGAGAACAGAAGGTATATTGGAGAGAATGATTGGAGAGAATTTCCCAATTATGGCAAAGGGAACAAGCATCAAAATCCAGGAGGCACAGAGAACGCCCCTCAAAATCAATAAGAATAGGTCCACACCCCTTCACCTAATAGTAAAATTTACAAGTCTTAGTGACAAAGAGAAAATCCTGAAAGCAGCCCAGGAAAAAAAGTCTGTAACATACAATGGTAAAAATATTAGATTGGCAGCAGACTTATCCACAGAGACCTGGCAGGCCAGAAAGAGCTGGCATGATATATTCAGAGCACTAAACGAGAAAAATATGCAGCCAAGAATACTATATCCAGCTAGGATATCATTGAAAATAGAAGGAGAGATTAAAAGCTTCCAGGACAAACAATAACTGAAAGAATTTGCAAACACCAAACCAGCTCTACAGGAAATATTGAAAGGGGTCCTCTAAGCAAAGAGAGAGCCTAACAGTAGTAGATCAGAAAGGAACAGAGAAAATATACAGTAACAGTCACCTTACAGGCAATACAATGGCACTAAATTCATATCTCTCAATAGTTACCCTGAATGTTAATGGGGTAAATGCCCCAATCAAAGGACACAGGGTATCAGAATGGATAAAAAAAAACAAAACCCATCTATATGTTGCCTACAAGAATCTAATTTTAGATGCAAAAACACCTCCAGATTTAAAGTGAGGGGGTGGAAAAGAATTTACCATGCTAATGGACATCAGAAGAAAGTACGAGTGGCAATCCTTACATCAGATCAATTAGATTTTAAGCCAAGGACTATAATAAGAGATGAGGAAGGACACTATATCATACTCAAAGTATCTGTCCAACAAGAAGATCTAACGATTTTAAATATCTATGCCGACAACGTGGGAGCAGCCAACCATATAAACCAATTAATAACAGAATCAAAGAAACACATCAACAATAATACAATAATAGTAGGGGACTTTAAAACTCCCCTCACTGAAATGGACAGATCATCCAAGCAAAAGATCAACAAGGAAATAAAGGCCTTAAATGACACACTAGACCAGATGGACATCACAGATATATTCAGAATATTTCATCCCAAAGCAACAGAATACACCTTCTTCTCTAATGCACATGGAACATTCTCCAGAATAGATCACATCCTCGGTCCTAAATGAGGCCTCAGCCGGTGTCAAAAGATTGGGATCATTCCCTGCGTATTTTCAGACCACAATGTTCTGAAGCTGGAACTCAATCACAAGAGGAAATTTGGAAAGAACCCAAATACATGGAGACTAAACAGCATCCTTCTAATGAATAGCTCAACCAGGGAGTTAAAGAAGAATTGAAAAAATTCATGGAAACAAATGATAATGAAAACAGAAGGTTCAAAATCAGTGGGACACAACAAAGGTAGTCCTGAGAGGAAAATATATAGCGGTACAAGCCTTTCTCAAGAAACAAGAAAGGTCTCAGGTACACAACCTAACCCTACACCTAAAGGAGTTGGAGAAATAACAATAAAGAAACCCTAAACCCAGCAGGAGAAGAGAAATCATAAAGATCAGAGCAGAAATCAATGAAATAGAAACCAAAAAAAACAATAGAACAAATCAACGAAACTAGGAGCTGGTTCTTTGAAAGAATTAATAAGATTGATAAACCTTTGGCCAGACTTAGCAAAAAGAAAAGAGAAAGGACTCAAATAAATAAAATCATCAATGAAAGAGGAGAGATCACAACTAACACCAAAGAAATACAAACAATTATAAGAACATACTATGAGCAACTCTACGCCTACAAATTTGACAATCTGTAAGAAATGGATGCATTACTTGAGACATATAAACTACTACAACTGAACCAGGAAGAAATAGAAAGCCTGAACAGACCCATAACCAGAAAGGAGATTGAAACAGTCATCAAAAATCTCCAAACAAACAAAAGCCCAGAGCCAGACGGCTTCCTGGGGGAATTCTACCAAACATTTAAAGAAGAACTAATTCCTATTCTCCTGAAACTGTTCCAAAAAATAGAAATGGAAGGAAAAGTTCCAAACTCATTTTATGAGGCCAGCATCACCTTGATCGCAAAACCAGACAAGGATCCCATCAAAAAAGAGAACTACAGACAAATATCCTTAATGTACACAGATGTGAAAATATTCACCAAAATACTAGACAAAAGGATTCAACAGTACATTAAAAGGATTATTCACCACAACCAAGTGGGATTTATTCCAGGGCTGCAAGGTTGGTTCAACATCCACAAATCAATCAATGTGATAAAACACATTAATAAAAGAAAGAACGAGAACCATATCATACTCTCAATAGATGCTGAAATAGCATTTGACAAAGTACAGAATCCCTTCCTGATCAAAACTCTTCAAAGTGCAGGGATAGAGGGCACATACATCAATATTATCAAAGCCATCTATGAAAACCCACTGCAAATATCATTCTCAATGGAGAAAAACTGAAAGCTTTTCCGCTAAGGTCAGCAACATGGCAGGGATGTCCATTATCACCACTGCTATTTAACATAGTACTAGAAGTCCTAGCCTCAGCAGTCAGACAACAAAAGGAAATCAAAGGCATCCAAATCGGCAAAGAAGATGTCAAACTATAACTCTTCACAGATGATATGATACTATATGTGGAAAACCCAAAAGACTCCACTCCAAAACTGCTAGAACTTGTACAGGAATTCAGTCAGTGTCAGGATATAAAATCAATGCACAGAAATCAGTTGCATTTCTCTACACCAACAACAAGACAGAAGAAAGAGAAATTAAGGAGTCCATCCCATTTACAATTGCACCCAAAACCATAAGATAACTAGGAATAAACCTAACCAAAGAGGCAAAGAATCTATACTCAGAAAACTATAAAGTACTCATGAAAGAAATTGAGGAAGACACAAAGAAATGGAAAAATGTTCCATGCTCCTGGATTGGAAGAACAAATATTGTGAAAATGTCTATGCTACCTAATGCAATCTACACATTTAATGCAAATCCTATCAAAGTGCCATCCATCTTTTTCAAAGAAATGGAACAAATAATCCTAAAATTTATATGGAACCAGAAAAGACCTCAAATAGCCAAAGGAATATGGAAAAAGAAAGCCAAAGTTGGTGGCATCACAATTCCGGACTTCCAGCTCTATTACAAAGCTGTCATCATCAAAACAGCATGGTACTGGCACAAAAACAGACACATAGATCAGTGGAACAGAATAAAGAGCCCATAAATAGACCCTCAACTCTATGGTCAACTTATCTTTGACAAACCAGGAAAGAATGTCCAATGGAAAAAAGACAGCCTCTTCAACAAATGGTGTTGGGAAAATTGGACAGCCACATGCAGAAAAATGAAATTGGACCATTTCCTTACACCACACATGAAAATAGACTCAAAATAGACCTCAATGTGAGAAAGGAATCCATCAAAATCCTTGAGGAGAACACAGGCAGCAACCTCTTCAACCTCAGCCACAGCAACATCTTCCTAGGAACATTGCCAAAGGCAATGGAAGCAAGGGAAAAATGAACTATTGGGATTTTATCAATATAAAAAGCTTCTGCACAGCAAAGGAAACAGTTAACAAAACCAAAAGACAACTGACAGAATGGGAGAAGATATTTGCAAACGACATATCAGATAAAGGGCTAGTGTCCAAAATCTATAAAGAACTTAGCAAACTCAACACCCAAAGAACAAATAATCCAATCAAGAAATGGGCAGAGGACGTGAACAGACATTTCTGCAAAGAAGACATCCAAAAGGCCAACAGACACATGAAAAGGTGCTCCAGATCACTTGGCATCAGGGAAATACAAATCAAAACCACAATGAGATACCACGTCACACCAGTCAGAATGGCTATAATTAACAAGTCAGGAAACGACAGATGCTGGTGAGGATCCGGAGAAAGGGGAACCCTCCTACACTGTTGGTGGGAATGCAAGCTTGTGCAACCATTCTGGAAAACAGCTTGGAGGTTCCTCAAAATGCTGAAAATAGAACTACCCTATGATCCAGCAATTGCACTACTGGGTATTTACCCTAAAGATATGAACATACTGATCTGAAGGGGCATGTGCACCTGAATGTTTATAGCAGCAATATCTACAATAGCCAAACTATGGAAAGAACCTAGATGTCCATCAACAGATTAATGGATAAAGAAGAGGTGGTATATATACACAATGGAATACTATGCAGCCATTAAAAGAAATGAAATCTTGACATTTGTGACGACGTGGATAGAACTAGAGGGTATATTATGCTGAATGAAATAAGTCAATCGGAGAAAGACAACTATCATATGATCTCCCTGATATGAGAAAGTGGAGATGCAACATGGTGGGTTAAGTGGGTAGGAGAAGAATAAATGAAACAAGATGGGATTGGGAGGGAGACAAACCATAAGTGACTCTTAATCTCACAAAACAAACTGAGGGTTGCTGAGGGGAGGAGGGTTGGGAGAGGGGAGTGGGGTTATGGACATTGGGGAGGGTATGGGCTATGGTGAGTGCTGTGATGTGTGTAAACCTGGTGATTCAGAGACCTGTACCCCTGGGGGTAAAAATATATGTTTAAAAAAATTTTAAAAATTATTTAAAAAATTTAACTTTGGTAGATTAGAATTTAGGAAATCCATTCTGTATATTGACTGATTTGAATATGAAGGAAAAATGTGAATATGAAGGAACTAATGTTTGAATCTGAGGAAAACAATATATAATGCTTAGAAGGAAAAAATGGCTTGTATTTTTTAATACATTTTTTTTTAATTTTATTATATTTTTTTAGTGTTCTAAGATTCATTGTTCATGCACCACACCCAGTGCTCCATGCAATATGTGACCTCCTTAATACCCAATACCAGGCTCATCTACCCCCTACTCCCTCCCCTCCAAAACCCTCAGTTTGTTTCTCAGAGTCCACATCTCTCATGGTTCATCTCCCCCCCCGCAATTTCCCCTGACTCACTTCTCCTCTCCATCCAATGTCCTCTGTGCTATTCCTTATGCTCTACAAGTAATTGAAACCATGTTATTATTGACTTTCACTGACAGCCTTCCCTTTGAGAGCAGGAACACGACAAGGATGCCCACTCTCACCACTGTTGTTCAACATAGCACTAGAAGTCCTAGCAACAACAATCAGACAGTAGAAAGAAATGAAAGGTATTCAGATTGGCAAAGAAGAAGTCAAACTCTCTCTCTTCACAGATGACATGATACTTGATATGGAAAACCCAAAAGATTCCACCCCTAACCTACTAGAACTTGTACAGCATTTCAGTAATGTGGCAGGACACAAAGTCAATGTACAGAAATCAGTTGATTTCCTATACACTAACATTAAAAATATAGAAAGGGAAATGAGAGAATTGATTCCATTTACTCTGTCTTGTATTTTTTTAAGATTTTTTTTAAGTAATGGTACACCCAACATGAGGCTCGAACTCAGGACCCAAAGCTCAAAAGTCACATGCAATACCAACAGCCAGCCGGGCATCCCCTTCTCTTCTTTTTTTAAATGAATTCAACTGATGAATTACTGAACTCTACATCTGAAACTAATGATGTGCTATATGCTGGCTAGTTGGATTTATTTATTTATTTATTTTTAAGAATTTATTTATTTGATAGATCACAACTAGGCAGAGGGGCAGGCAGAGTGAGAGAGGGAAGAAGGCTCCCTACTGAGCAGGGAGCCCAGCTCAGGTCTCGATCCCAGGACCCTGGGAACATGACCCTAGCCAAAGGCAGAGGCTTAACCCACTGAGCCACCCAGGTGCCCCGAATTTATTATATTTTTTAAAGATTTTATTCATTTATTGGACAGAGATCACAAGTAGGCAGAGAGGCAGGCAGAGAGAGAGGGAGAAACAGGCTCCTCACTAAGCAGAGAGCCTGATGCAGTGCTCGATCCCAGGACCCTGAGACCATGACTTGATCTGAAGGCAGAGGCTTAACCCACTGAGCCACCCAGGCACCCTAGCTAGTTAAATTTAAATAAAAGATGTTATTAAGAATATTAAGAAAATAAATGAAGCAAAATTAGAGAACTTCTAAAAATGTCTTCATATTTCACCACATACATACTTCCCAAATCATGAAATTACTAGTATTTCTTTTAAATTGAGCCAGAAACAAGTCATGTATTTTGTGTGTGTTTTTTTTAACTTGTATGATCTTCAGAAATCAAATGCAGTTAAAATAAACCAATTGAGAAATGGAAGCAATTGGTTATTTTCTGAATAGATGAATAGACTCTTCGTTAGGATGGTATAGTAAGTCCCTGCCTTTTATCTCGGCATGCCGTGCCCTTGTTGATCTAGCCCAAATTATTCTCCATTCATTTTCCATCAACCTTCCTTCATAGACAAGGTCATTATCTTACTGTCATTCAAACGTGTCCTGTATCCATCTAACTCTGTACCTTTACTGCTTCTTCACATGTCAGTCACATAGTCCTTTTTTTTTTTTCCAAAAAATTAGATTTATCTAACCCTCCTAATGAAGTAGATTTGTATCTAAAGCTACAAACATTTCCTCTGATTGATAGTTAATGAAGTGTGTTTTAAACCTCTTCATTTTATCATACGGAAGTTTTTGCATAGCTGTATACATTACATTAATCTTAATCATTACATGCCTGACACAAGAATATTTCTCACTGAGTAAGATACTAATTAGATATCCTTTTCTACCGAAGTTTGATCTTTAACATATATGCCATCTGTTCATACTGCTCAAGAATAACTTAATTTGTCTCCCTAATTGAAATAGTAATGAGTTCTGAGCTGTAGTTTATTGATGCAAAATGATGCCAGTTGAAGGCAGTAGCATGGTATGTGAATTAAAAGATCAGCCCAGTTTTGACTTAGGTGTTCTGTGTTGTGTATTAAATCGTTTTCTTAAGGAGTCTTTTTGAAAATGAATTTTCTTTGGATTCATTTTATTGACAAAAATCCCTTAAAATTACTTATGTATACACTGGAATTGAAAATAAGCTGTTTTTCCACCTTAACTAAATTTAGTGTGGGGTATGCTACACCTATGAGGTACCTTTGAGTATTTAAATATGTGAGAACATGAATGGGCAAGTGTATATGTCATGTATAAAAGGTTTATGAATAGTGTCCTATGTCTTGTCATGGTTAAATTCCAGATCTAGAATTGCACCTGCTAAAAGCTCTAACAAATTATTAATGTTTTAATGCATTTTCACCAGTCCATTGAACCCAAGAAAGACCTACGTATCCTTCACCTGAATGTTAATACTTCTGTTTTCAAGGTTTTCACATTTTCTATAGGCTGCTTATTTTATTTCCTGTTAAAGCATAGCTTTAAGCACATTTATGATGATGGAGTTAGTCTTAATGTTTTGTTGCTCTGTAATAGACTATTTGAACTGCTTTGCAATCCTCTGTGATGAATGTGGACACATAAATTTGGAGTACCCACTTAGTAATTTAATTGTCTGAAGGTCTTAGCCATAACTTGTTAATAAAGAATTATGAAAAATACTTCACAATGATAAAATATTTAGTAAAATATAAACGAAATAATATTTGCAGCCCTAACATTGAAGTTACTTATAATCAATTCAGAAGCAGAAAATGTGACCTTATCCTGGGAAATTTTCTTTGCTCCATGCTGTAATTTCTTATATTAATATAGCCACTTGCACTTATTTTTGTTAAGGTTTAGTTATTTATTTTAGAGAGCAGGTTGGAATAAGTAGAGGGAGAGCAGGAGAATCCTGAAGTTGATTCCCTGCTGAACGCAGAGTCCCACTTAGGGCTCAATCCCAGGACCTTGAGATCATAACCTGAGTGCAAGACAGAGGCTTAACCCACTGAGCCACCCAGGCACACCTCTGCTTATTTTAAATAGTGCTGTTGTTACAGATTTTTCCTCCATCCTTTAAGTTTTAGCCTACTTACATTATTATAGTTGTAATAAGTCTTTCTGTTGATAGCATTTAGTCGTATTAACCCATTATGATAAATTCTGCCTTTAAGTCGATATTTTTAGATTCTCTTAATACAGTTGTAAGAGTCTGAATTTGCTGTTACATTTTATTTTCTGTTCATTTTCTTCTACTTAATACTTCATGTTTTCTTGGAGATTTATGAAAGATTTTTAGTATTTTTTAACTTCTAGACCAGGACTTTTAATATTTCATGTTTTTTATTACTTGAGGGCTTACAAAATCCATATAGAACTATGTTCAGAGTAGCCCTTTTTTTAAGTTGGAATGTAGAAATGTTAGGATTATAGGAATTTCTTCACCCTCTTATTTTAATGCTTTAGTTGTCTTAGTGCTACATAATCTCCATCTACTTATATAATCCTTTTAAATATTGTTGAGTATTTTTTTTGCTGTGCAGAAAATTTTTACCTTGATGAAATTCCAATAGTTTATTTTTGCTTTTCTTTCCCTTGCCTTAGACATACCTAGGAAGATGTTGCTACAACCGAGGTCAAACAGGTTGCTGCCTGTGTTCTCCTGTAAGATTTGTTTTTTCTTTCTCCTCTAGGATTTTGATGGCTTCCTATCTCACATTTAGGTCTTTCATTCATTTTGAATTTATGTCTTATATGATGAATAAAAGAGGTCCACTTTCATTTGTCTTTGTATGGCTATCCAGTTTTCCCAGCCCCATTTGTTGAAGAGACTTTTTCTCACTGGATACTCTGTCCTGTTTTGTGGAAGATTAATGACCATATAGCTGTGGGTTCATTTCTGGGTTTCCTACTCTGTTCCATTAATCAGTGTGTCTGTTTTTGTGACAATATCGCCCTGTTTTGATGACTGCAGCTTCCTAATAGAGCTTGATGTCCAGACTTTGGATGCCACCAACTTTACTCTTCTTTTTAAAGATTGGTTTTTTTGGATTTTTGAGGTCTTCGGTGCTTTGATACAGATTTCAGGATTGCTCTAGCTCTGTGAAGAAAGGCTGGTGATTGCATTAATGTGTAGATAACTTTGGATAGTATAGACAGGTTAACAATATCTGTTCTTGCAGTCCATGAACATGGGCTGTTTTTTCTCATTAGACAATGTTCTAAATGTTAAATGTCAAACATACTTTGAAGAATTCAGAGAAGAGTAGTTAATTTACAATCTCTTATAGCTTTTTCTTCATTCGTATTTTCCAAGTTTCCTTCTGAAACTATATCCTTCTGCAGTAAGAATTTTCTTGGGGCACCTGGTTGTCTCAGTTGGTTAAGTAGCTGGCTCTTTTTTTTTTTTTTTTTTTTTATGGCTGGCTCTTGATCTCCATTCAGGTCTTGATCTCCAGGTCGTGGTTGTTGAGTTCAGGCCCCACACTGGGCTATGCACTGGGTGTGGAGCCAACTTAAAAAAAAAAAACAAAAACAAATTATTTTCTTTAGCAGTTGCTTAACTTGTTTTTAAGATTTTATATATTTATTTATTTGAGAGAGAGAGCACAGAGGGAGAGTGAGTGATAGGGAGAAGCAGACTTCCCACTGAGCAAGATTCCAATACAGAGCTCCAACCCGGGATCCAGAGATCATGACATGAGGTGAAGGCAGGTGCTTACCTGTCTGGGCCCCCTGAGGCGCTCCTTTAGCATTTCTCTTGATGAGGTTTGTTAGCTATGATTTTCTTCTTCTTTTTTAATCAGTAAAATGTCATTGTAACTTAATTATGGATATTGTCACTGAATTCAAAGTTATAAAATGACATATTTTCATTTACCACTTTGAAATTATGCCCGTTAAGTCAGTGCATGAGAAGCTAAAGAACATATGAAGTATGTGTGTATAAATACATGTATAATATTTCTATATTTTATGTAATATTATTGAGCAATGAGATGGAAAGAATTCTATTTTTTTGCAACATGGGTGAAAGTGGGGGACATGATACTAAGCAAAATAAGCCAGACATGAAAAGACAAATACTATGATCACAGTTATATGTAGAATCTGAAGGAAAGAAAAAAATAAAACCCAAAGAAACAGTAGAAGGGTGGCTCCCAGGGGCTACTGAACGGAGGGTGTAGAAATGGGGAGATGTTGATAAAAGGGAACAAAGTAGGATTTGCATAGGATAGGTCTAGAGATCTTGTATATAGGCATGATTCCTATATTTAATAATGCTGAGTGTTGAGTATTACTCAATTACAATATTACGATTACAGTATTACTCAATTACTCAATTATAATAGTACTGAGCCCTGGATATATGCCAAGAGAATAGATTTCAGGTACAAGCGTCTCTTACACAAAATAACTAAAGAAACCTGTTAGCTTAATGGTAGTAATCATTTATATATGTAATACATATTATATAAAGTTACCATGTTGTACATCATGAATACATATATAACTTTTATTTAAAAATCAGTGAAAACAAAAATGGCTACTTTCTTCTGACCCTCATGGTTTTGCTGAGAAATCTACAGTCATTTGAATTGTTTGCTGTTATTAATACCATACTTTTTTTTTCTTTCCTGGCTGCTTCCAGTATTTTTTTTTTAAAGATTTTATTTATTTGACACAGAGAGAGATCACAAGTAGGCAGAGAGGCAGGCAGAGAGAGAGGGAGAAAGCAGACTCCCTGTTGAGCTGAGAGCCTGATGCGGGCTCAATCCCAGGACCCTGAGATCATGACCTGAGCGGAAGTCGGAGGCTTAACCCACTGAGCCAAGCTGGCACCCCAAGCTTCCAATATTTTTTTGAATATATTATGTTTTCAGTAGTTTATGATGGCTTTGAGGAAAGATCTTTTGGGTTTTTCCATTTGGGACTCATTGAATTTCTTGAATTTATAAATTTATGTCTTTATATTGGAAAAGTTTTCATGCAGTATTTCTTACGATACTTGGCAGCGCCACACTTTTCTTGCCTTTTGGGATACCTATGACATGAACTTGAGAATACTTAGGAATATCTAACAATCTCTGAAATTCTATTCAGTTTTTTGCTTTTTTTCTTTTCTATGCTATCTAGATAGATCAATAGAAAATAGGCTCTAAGAATTCATTGACTCTTTCCCTCTGTTCAATTCATGCTACTATTGAGAAACCATCCAGTGAAATTTTTACTTCAGTTATTAACTTTTTCATTTCTAAAATTCCTGTTTGTTTCTCAATCGTATTCTTTGTTGACCCATTCTATTTTTCTATATTTAAAAGAAAAATATCACCTAGAACATTTTCAAAATAGCCACTTAAAGGTCTTTATCACATAATATGTTATCTGTGTAATATTGGTGTGTTTAATTTTTTGTGTGCAATTCTTTGTATGCCAAAAAATGATAATTGTAACCTGGTTATTTTTTAGTATTATGTTCAGAACTTTGGGTCTTGTCCATTTCCTACTGATGATGAGGATATCTTTGTGTTGGTAAGCGGTCAGTGTGGTTAATGAAAGTTCAGGCCACAAGTTCCAACATACTTTTGTGGACTGTGGTTTCACTGTCAGTTTATTTTTCCAAATTTACGTTGCTTTTTATGACATCCATATGACACCCAGGTGATCATTATGGAACCCAGGTGATTATCTATGCTTTGGTTCAGTTTTCTAGGTTTTTAATAGGCTTATTAAGGACAGATCCATGGGGGTAAGCCCAGGAGTTGATAAAACAACAAACCAAACCAATATATTGTTTATTTTCTAATTCCTTTCACTTTGCTGTCTTTCCTGCAATTTCCTGTTCGATGACATTACCTTTGTCATTCAGTGAAAAACTTGGAGAACTAATGAACTTACTCTGCTGTACACTTCTGTGATTACATCCCTGTCTCGCATGGAGTAAAGGGAGATGGGAAAATAGAACAGTGTGGAATGGCCCCACACTCTTGGAACTGCAGGTCCCCTGAATGAAGATGGAAGTTAAGTTTCCATTCCCCAGTGTTTAGCCTCAGGTAGTTTCCATCAGCTTCTGCTGCCACTGTGGAGATTGGCTGGTGGATTGGACAGTAACGTAACAGAGAAAAGAAAAGAAAACAAAAGGTCTATTTCCATACTCAACTGAGCATTAGGAGTTTTGTTTTCTCTCTCTCTTTCTCTCTCTCTCTCTTCAAGACAGTATTTTAGGATGCTCTCGGCATGAGCCCCAATGCTGATTGTGGTTTCTGTCACAAGTTCAAGCTAGGAAATATTAGGGGTCAATGGTAACTGTTACCAGTTCAGTGATACTTTACATTTGGTGTTCTTAATCTGCCTGCTACTATTTCTTTTCATAGTCTTCAAAAAGCTGTTCTCTGTGGTCTTTTCAGGTTTTATAATTGCACTCAGTGGCAGAGACCAGATGGAGTATGCTTACTCAGTATTACCCAGAAGAAGAGTGGATACAAATATATTTATGTTCACAGAAATTTTTAGAATGATATTTAAGAAGCTGCAGGGTTAGATTGTGATATCAAGGAAAATTGAGTTTTTGGTTTTTTTTTTTAATATTCTCTACCGTGTGAAAAATTTTTTTGGCATGTGTTCTTTCATTTTGTAAAACCTATTTGTGGTATAGTGTTTGCCAGAATGACCTTGATTATTCTTTTCCTTGTATTAGCTTTCCATGAAATTAATATATATATAACCAAGGGGTAAAGACTATTTTTTTTAATCCCTTCAATCTGTGCTGCCTTGGAGACTTTTTTTTTTTTTTTTTAAGATTTCATTTGCTTATTTAAGAGAAAGCTCAGGCAGGGGGATGGGCAGAAGGAGAAGAATAAGCAGACTCCCCACCTCTGACCTGTGATCATGACCTGAGCCAAAGGCAGATGCTTAACCAACTGAGCCACCCAGGTGCCCTGAGATTTCTTTCTTTCTTTGTTTCTTTTTTGATAAATAGAATGTGTCATGATAGTGTGTCCATGTGAGCCTAAGCATTAAGACACTTGTCATGCTTTTGCCTTTTCTGATTAAACATTATGAGTGAGTCCTGCTTGAGACCAGTCCAAATTGTGGGCTTAAAAAATTGGATACAAATAAATTGTGGTACTTATTTTTTTTTCTTTTTAAAGATTTTATTTATTTATTTGACAGACAGAGATCACAAGTAGTCAGAGAGGCAGGCAGAGAGAGAAGGAAGCAGGCTCCATGATGAACAGAGAGCCCGATGTAGGGCTCTCTAGCAGGAATTGCTAGGTCCTATGATAATTTCCTGACATGAGCAGAAGGCAGAGGCTTTAACCTACTGAGCCACCCAGGCGCCCAAATTGTGCTACTTCTGAGTCGAAGTAGAATTGCAAACCAATACCACAATGAATTATAATAGATACATACACATGTAATTCTAAAAAATCTTTGACTTTAAGACTTGACAACCTCTCTTTCTCTGACTAGGTGACCTCGGTTTGACTAAATATTTAAATGTTTGAGGTAACTGTATAAATTAAAATAGGTAGATTTCCATCTGCTCATATAAACAAAAATACTTTCTGACATCTTCACACATGCACATCTTTTTGTCCTATAGTGGATTGCCTCTTCTGCAAAGAATAAATCCCATTTTCTCCTACACTTAAATCGCCAAATAAATAAATAAATAAATAAAAGTGGCTAACTTTACTTTCTTGAATTGATAAATTTTCTTATCTTCTCTTGCTTTCCTACTCAGTTCAGTGGAGTCACCAGTTAAATTAACAGGCAGAGGGGCCCCTGGGTGGCTCAGTGGGTTAAAGCCTCTGCCTTCGTCTCAGGTCATGATCCCAGGGTCCTGGGATCGAGCCCTGCATCAGGCTCTCTGCTCAACAGGGAGCCTGCTTCTTCCTCCTCTCTCTCTCTGCCTGCCTCTCTGCCTACTTGTGATCTCTCTCTGTCAAATAAATAAATAAAAATCTTAAAAAAAAAAATAACAGGCAGAAGCAGATGGTCTTTGCAATAATGAGAGGTCAATTTACTATGTCAAGGAATGAAGAAAATGAAAAAAAAAAGCAATTTAGCAAGAAGTAAGTTTAACGAACACATACTTCAAATTAAAGTGTACTCTCAAACATTATTCATTTATGACTTTTTAGTTTATTGCATTAGTTATCAATTAAATTCAACAAAATTCTACCTCTTGCAGAATTTTATTTCTTCTGGGCATATGTAGCTCCGAAAGAATAGTATTTCTTCCTTGAAACAACTGTTTTAACAATTAGTGAAATTTTTTCTCACTCAAGATTTTGGGGGTACATTTGTTAAACTGTCGGTAACTGGCATAACATCTGACCTAATTCTAATTTGCAGAACATACTTGGAGCTTAGATATATCATTGTTCATAATACTTTCTAATTATATCAAAGGAGAGATAACCTTTATGAACAAATAATGACATTCAAAGAAAACTGGACTGTTTTTTCTCAAATGTGGATAAATCACTTTTTGCTAATTCTTCTATTGCTAATATTTTACTATAAATTATACAAAAGTTGGGATGCCTGGGTGGCTCAGTCAGTTAAGCATCTGCCTTCGGCTCAGCTCATGATCCTAGCGTCCTGGGATCGAGTCTCACATCAGGCTCCCAGCTCAGCAGGGAGCCTGCTTCTCCCTCTGCCTCTGCCTGCTGCTCCCCCCTGCTTGTGTTCTCTCTCTGTCAAATAAATAATTAAAATCTTAAAATATGCAGATGGTCTCAGTATTAATTTTGGCAAAGTATTGACCTACACACAATGGAAGTAAATACCCAGTAGTGCAATTGCTGGATCATAGGGTAGTTCTATTTTCAACATTTTGAAGAACCTCCATGCTGTTTTCCAGAGTGGTTGCACCAGCTTGCATTCCCACCAACAGTGTAGGAGGGTTCCCCTTTCTCCGCATCCTCGCCAGCATCTGTCATTTCCTGACTTGTTAAGTTTAGTCATTGTGACTGGTGTGAGGTGATATCTCATTGTGGCTTTGATTTGTATTTCCCTGATGCCGAGTGATATGGAGCACTTTTTCATGTGTCTGTTGGCCATTTGGATGTCTTCTTTGCAGAAATGTCTGTTCATGTCCTCTGCCCATTTCTTGATTGGATTATTTGTTCTTTGGGTGTTGAGTTTGCTAAGTTCTTTATAAATTTTGGACACTAGCCCTTTATCGGATATGTCGTTTGCAAATATCTTCTCCCATTCTGTCAGTTGTCTTTTGGTTTTGTTAACTGTTTCCTTTGCTGTGCAGAAGCTTTTGATATTGACGAAATCCCAATAGTTCATTTTTGCCCTTGTTTCCATTGCCTTTGGCGATGTTTCTAGGAAGACGTTGTTGTGGCTGAGGTTGAAGAGGTTGCTGCGTGTGTTCTCCTCAAAGATTTTGATGGATTCCTTTCTCACATTGAGGTTCTTCATCCATTTTGAGTCTATTCATGTGTGGTGTAAGGAAAAGGTCCAATTTCATTTTTCTGCATGTGACTGTCCAATTTTCCCAACACCATTTATCGAAGAGGCTGTCTTTTTTCCATTGGACATTCCTTCCTGCTTTGGTGAAGATTAGTTGACCATAGAGTTGAGGGTCTATTTCTGGGCTCTCTATTCTGTTCCATTGATCTATGTGTCTGTTTTTGTTCCAGTACCATGCTGTCTAGATTATGAAGTCCGGAATTGTGATGCCACCAAATATAGCTTTCTTTTTCAATATTCCTTTGGCTATTCGAGGTCTTTTCTGGTTCCATATAAATTTTAGGATTGTTTGTTCCATTTCTTTGAAAAAAATGGGTAGAATGTTGATAGAGATTGCATTAAATGTGTAGATTGCTTTAGGTAGCATAGACATTTTCCCAATATTTGTTCTTCCAATCCAGGACCATGGAACATTTTTCCATTTCTTTGTGTCTTCCTCAACTTCTTACAGGAGTACTTTATAGTTTATGAGTATAGATTCTTTGCCTCTTTGGTTAGGTTTATTCCTAGGTATCTTATGGTTTTGGGTGCAATTGTAATTTCTCTTTCTTCTGTCTTGTTGGTGTAGAGAAATGCAACTGATTTCTGTGCATTGATTTTATATCTGGACACTTTACTAAATTTCTGCACAAGTTCTAGGAGTTTTGGAGTAGAGTCTTTTGGATTTTCCAAATATACTATCATTTCATCTGCGAAGAGTGATAGTTTGAATTCTTCTTTGCCAATTTGGATGACTTTAAATTCTTTTTGTTGTCTGATTGCTGAGGTTAGGACTTCTAGTACTATGTTGAATAACAGTGGTGAAAATGGACATCCCTGCCGTGTTCTTGACCTTGAGAAAGATACTTGCGGTGGATTTGTCATAGATGGCTTTGATAATATTGAGGTATGTGTCCTCTATCCTTACACTTTGAAGAGTTTTGATCAGGAAGGGATGCTGTACTTTGTCAAATGCTATTTCATCATCTATTGAGAGTATCATATGGTTCTTATTCTTTCTTTTATTAATGTGTTTTATCACATTGATTTTTGAATGTTGAACCAACCTTGCAGCCCTGGAATAAATCCCACTTGGTTGTGGTGAATAATCCTTTTAATGTACTGTTGAATCCTATTGGCTAGTGTTTTGGTGAGAGTTTTCACATCTGTGTTCATTAAGGATATTGGTCTGTAATTCTCTTTTTTGATGGGATCCTTGTCTGGTTTTGGGATCAAGGTGATGCTGACCTCATAAAATGAGTTTGGAAGTTTCCATTTCTATTTTTTGGAACAGTTTCAGGAGAATAGGAATTAGTTTTTCTTTAAATGTTTGTTAGAATTCCCCTGGGAATCCATCTGGCCCTGGACTCTTGTTTGTTTGAAGATTTTTGATGACTGTTTCAATCTCCTTACTGGTTATGGGTCTGTTCAGGTTTTCTATTTCTTCCTGGTTCAGTTGTGGTAGTTTATGTCTCTAAGAATGCATCCATTTCTTCCAGATGGTCAAATGTGTTTGCATAGAGTTGCTCATAGTATATTCTTATAATTGTTTGTATTTCTTTGGTGTCAGTTGTGATCTCTCCTCTTTCATTCATGATTTTATTTATTTGGGTCCTTTTTGTTTTCTTTTTGATGACTCTGGCCAGGGTTTTATAAATCTTATTAATTCTTTCAAAGAACCAGCTCCTAGTTTCATTGAATTGTTCTATTGTTTTTTTGGTTTCTATTTCATTGATATCTGCTCTGATCTTTTAATTTCCCTTCTCCTGTTGGGTTTAGGCTTTCTTTGTTGTTCTTTCTCCAGCTCCTTTAGGTTTAGGGTTAGGAGGTGTATTTGAGACCTTTCTTGTTTCTTGAGAAAAGCTTGTACCACTATATATTTTCCTCTCAGGACTGGCTTTGCTGTGTCCCACAAATTTTGAACTGTTGTGTTTTCATTATCATTTGTTTCCATGAATTTTTTCAATTCTTCTTTAACTTCCTGGTTGACCCATTCATTAGAAGGATGCTGTTTAGTCTCCATGTATTTGGGTTCTTTCCAAATTTCCTCTTGTGATTGAGTTCCAGCTTCAGAGCATTGTGGTCTGAAAATATGCAGGGAATGATCCCAATCTTTTAATACCGGCTGAGGCCTGATTTAGGACTGAAGATATGATCTATTCTGGAGAATGTTCCATGTGCATTAGAGAAGAAGGTGTATTCTGTTGCTTTGGGATGAAATGTTCTGAATATATCTGTGATGTCCATCTGGTCCATTTGTCATTTAAGGCCTTTATTTTCTTATTGATCTTTTACTTGGATGATCTGTCCATTTCAGTCAGGGGAGTGTTAAAGTCCCCTACTATTATTGTATTGTTGTTGATGTGTTTCTTTGATTTTGTTATTTTTTTTACTTTATTTTTTATTTTCAGCATAACAGTATTATTTTTGTACCACACCCAGTGCTCCATGCAATCCGTCCCCTCTATAATACCCACCACCTGGTACCCCGACCTCCTATCCCCGGCCCCATCAAAACCCTCAGATTGTTTTTCAGAATCCATAGTCTCTCATGGTTCACCTCCCCTTCCAATTTCCCCCAACTCCCTTCTCCTCTCTATCTCCCCATGTCCTCCATGCTATTTGTTATGCTCCACAAATAAGTGAAACCATATGATAACTCACTCCCTCTGCTTGACTTATTTTACTCAGCATAATCTCTTCCAGTCCCATCCATGTTGCTACAAAAGTTGGGTATTCATCCTTTCTGATGGAGTCATAATACTTCATAGTGTATATGGACCACATCTTCCTTATCCATTCGTCCGTTGAAGGGCATCTTGTTTCTTTCCACAGTTTGGTGACCGTGGCCATTGTTGCTATAAACATTGGGGTACAGATGGCCTTTCTTTTCACTACATCTGTATCTTTGGGGTAAACACCCAGGAGTGCAATGGCAGGGTCATAAGGAAGTTCTATTTTTAATTTCTTGAGGAATCTCCACACTGTTCTCCAAAGAGGCTGCAACAACTTGAATTCCCACCAACAGTGTAAGAGGGTTCCCCTTTCTCCACATCCCCTCCAACACATATTGTTTCCTGTCTTGTTAATTTTGGCCATTCTAATTGGTGTAAGGTGATATCTCAAGGTAGTTTTAATTTGAATCTCCCTGATGGCTAGTGATGATGAACATGTTTACATGGGTCTGATAGCCATTTGTATGTCTTCATTGGAGAAGTGTCTGTTCATATCTTCTGCCCATTTTCTTATATGATTGTCTGTTTTGTGTGTGTTGAGTTTGAGGAGTTCACTATAGATCCTGGATATCCACCTTTTGTCTGTACTGTCATTTGCAAATATCTTCTCCCATTCCGTGGGATTCCTCTTTGTTTTTTTGACTGTTTCCTTTGATGTGCAGAAGTTTTTGATTTTGATGAAGTCCCAAAAGTTCATTTTCACTTTTGTTTCCTTTGTCTTTGGAGATATATCTTGAAGAAGTTGCTGTGGCTGATATCAAAGAGATTACTGCCTATGTTCTCCTCTAGGATTCTGATGAATTCCTGTCTCACATTGAGGTCTTTTCTCCATTTTGAGTTTATCTTTGTGTACGGTGTAAGAGAATGGTCGAGTTTCATTCTTCTACATATAGCTGTCCAGTTTTCCCAGCACCATTTATTGAAGAGACTGTCTTTTTTCCACTGTATATTTTTTCCTGTTTTGTCGAAGATTATTTGACCATAGAGTTGAGGGTCCATATCTGGGCTCTCTACTCTGTTCCACTGGTCTATGTGTCTGTTTTTATGCCAGTACCATGCTGTCTTGGTGATCACAGCTTTGTGGTAAAGCTTGAAATCAAGTAACATGATGCCCCAGTTTTATTTTTGTTTTTCTACATTTCCTTAGCGATTTGGGGTCTCTTCTGATTCCGTACAAATTTTAGGATCATTTGCTCCAGCTCTTTGAATAATACCGATGGAATTTTGATCTGAATAGCATTAAAAGTATAGATTGCTCTAGGCAGTATAGACATTTTCACAATGTTTATTCTCCCGATCCAAGAGCATGGAATGGCCTTCCATCCTTTTGTGTCTTCTTCAATTGTTTTCATGAGTGTTCTGTAGTTCCTCGAGTACAGATCCTTTACCTCTTTGGTTAGGTTTATTACCAGGTCTTATGGTTCTTGGTGCTATAGTAAATGGAATCGATTCTCTAATTTCCCTTTCTGTATTTTCACTTTTAGTGTATAAGAAAGCCACTGATTTCTGTATATCGACTTTGTATCCTGCCACGTTGCTGAATTGTTGTATGAGTTCTAGTAGTTTGGGGGTGGAGTCTTTTGGGTTTTCCATATAAAGAATCATGTCATCTGCAAAGAAAGAGAGTTTGACTTCTTCGTTACCAATTTGGATACCTTTTATTTCTCTTTGTTGTCTGATTGCTGTTGCTAGGACTTCTAATACTATGTTGAACAAGAGTGGTGAGAGTGGGCATCCTTGTCGTGTTCCTGATCTCAATGGGAAGGCTGCAATTTTTTCCCGTTGAGGATGATATTTGCTGTGGTTCTTTCATAGATAGATTTGATGAAGTTCAGGAATGTTCCCTCTATCCCTATACTTTGAAGCGTTTTAATCAGGAACAGATGCTGGATTTTGTCAAATGCTTTTTCTGCATCAATTGAGAGGACCATGTGGTTCTTCTCTCTTCTCTTATTAATTTGTTCTATCACATTAATTGATTTGCGAATGTTGAACCATCCTTGTAGCCCAGGAATGAATCCAACCTGGTCATAGTGGATAATCTTTTGAATGTGCTGTTTGATCCTGTTTGCTGGGATCTTGTTGAGCATCTTAGCATCCATATTCATCAGTGATATTGGTCTGAAATTCTCCTTTTTGGTAGGGTCTTTTCCTGGTTTGGAGATCAAGGTAATGCTGGCTTCATAGAAAGAGTCATGAAGTTTTCCTTCTGCTTCAATTTTTTGAAACAGCTTCAGGAGAATAGGTGTTATTTCTTCTTTGAAAGTTTGGTAGAATTCCCCAGGGAATCCATCACGTCCTGGGCTCTTGTTTTTTGGGAGGTTTTTTTTTTTTAATTTATTTTTTATTTTCAGCATAACAGTATTCATTATTTTTGCACCACACCCAGTGCTTCATGCAATCTGTGCCCTCTATAATACCTACCACCTGGTACCCCAACCTCCCACCCCCCCTCCCTTTAAAACCCTCAGATGATTTTTCAGAGTCCATAGTCTCTCATGGTTCACCTCCCCTTCCAATTTCCCCCAACTCCCTTCTCCACTCTATTTGGGAGGTTTTTGATCACTGTTTCAATCTTGTTACTAGATATCGGTCTATTCAGGTTGTCAGTTTCTTCCTGGTTCACTTTTTGGAGTTTATAGTTTTCCAGGAATGCATCCATTTCATCTAGGTTGCTTAGTTGATTGGCATATAACGTGGATAATAACTTCTGATGATTGTTTCTACTTCCTTGATGTTCGTTGTGATCTCTCCCTTTTCATTCATAATTTTATGTATTTGGGCTTTCTCTCTTTTCTTTTGGATTATTGTGGCCAATGGTTTATTGATCTTATTGATTCTTTCAAGAAACCAGCTTCTATTTTCATTGATACATTCTACTGTATCTCTGGTTTCTACTTCATCGATCTCAGCTCTAATCTTGATTATTTCCCTTCTTATGTGTGGAGTTGGTTTGTTTTATTGTTGATTCTCCAGTTCTTTAAGTGTAGAGACATCTGCTGTGTTCTGGATTTTTCAATTATATTGAGGGAGGCTTGGATGGCTATGTATTTCCCCCTTAGGACAGCCTTTGCTGTATCCCATAAGTTTTGGATCGAAGTTCTTCCTTGTCATTGGTTTCCATCAATTGTTTCAGTTCTTCTTTGATCTCCTGGTTGATCCAAGCCTTCTTAAGCAAGGTGGCCTTTAGCTTACAGGTGTTTGAGTTCCCTCTGAACTTTTCCTTGTGATTGAGGTCCAGTTTCAACGCATTGTGATCTGAGAATGTGCGGGGAATAATCTCAGTCTTTTGGTATTGGTTGAGTCCTGATTTGTGACCCAGTATGTGGTCTATTCTGTGAAGGTTCCATGTGCACTTGAGAAGAATGAGTATTCTGTTGTTTTAGGGTGGAATGTTCTGTATATATCTATGAGGTCCATCTGGTCCAATGTGTCATTCAATGCTCTTGTTTCTTTATTGATTTTCTGCTTCGATGATTTGTCTATTTCTGAGAGAGGTGTGTTAAGAAATCCAATGATTAGTGTATTCATATCAATATGACTCTATATCTTGATTAACAGTTTTCTTATGTAATTGGCTGCTCCCATATTGGAGGCATAGATATTTACAATTGTTAGATCATCTTGGTGGATAGTCCCTTTAAGGATTATGTAGTGTCCTTCTGTATCTCTGACTACAGTCTTTAGTTTAAAATCTAATTTGTCCGATATGAGAATCGCTACCCCAGCCTTCTTTTGAGGCCCATTGGCATGAAAGATGCTTCTCCATCCCTTCACTTTCAGTCTCGGTGTATCTTTAGGTTCAAAATGGGTCTCTTGTATACAACATATGGATAGGTCCTGTCGTTTTATCCAGTCTGCAACACTGTGCCATTTTATGGGTGCATTTAGGCCATTTGCATTGAGGTTGATTATTGATAGATACGTTTTTATTGACATCGTGTTACCTTTGAAGTCTTTCTTTCTTTAGATTGTCTCTATATTTCTGTTCAATGCTATTCTTGGGCTTTTTCCTCCTTTAAAGAAGCCGCCTTAATATTTCCTGCAATATCGGCTTGGTGGTTGCATAGTCTTTTAAGCCTTGATGGTCTTGGAAACTCTTTGTCTCTCCATCCATTTTGAATGTCAGTCTTGCTGGGTGAAGTATTTTTGGCTGCATGTTCTTCTCATTCAGTGCCCTGAATATATCTTGCCAGCCCTTTCTGGCTTGCCAGGTCTCTGTGGACAAGTCTGACGTTATTCTGATGGGCTTTCCTCTGTACGTAAGGATCTTCTTTGTCCTAGATGCTTTCAAGAGGTTCTGCCTACAATTATAATTCTTCATTCTTACTATTAGGTGTCTCAAGGACTTTCAAGAAACTTTAATCTTAGGGGGAAACCTTTTGGCCTCTAGTACGTGAATGCTGGTTCCATTCATGAGATTTGGAAAATTTTCATGAAGAACTTGTTCCACTATATCTTCTAGACTTCTTCCCTTCTCCTCCCCTTCAGGGATTCCAATAATTCTGATGTTGGAACATTTCATGGCATCATTTATTTCCCTGATTCTGTTTCCGTGGCTTCTAAGCTGTTTTTTCCAGGCTTCCTCCTGTTCCTTTCTCTCTATCTGTTTGTCCTCCAGATCACTAATTTTATCTTCTGTCTTAGTTACTCTAGCGTTGAGAGAATTTAGATTAGATCGGAACTCATTGAGAGCATTGTGAAGCTCATCCCTGGTAGCTTTCAGCTCTTCCCTAATATTGAAAATATGATCTCTGGTCGTTTTCAGTTCGGCTCTAATCAATTCCTTTTGGTCACCCATGGCTTTCTCCAACCTAGCTATTGCTTGGATAATTGTTAGCCTGAATTCTCTTTCTGACATATTGTCTATGTTGATAGCCATTAGCTCTGTTGCAGAAGGTCTTTTTTTTTCTTCTGTTGGGCATTCTTCCTCCTAGTCATTTTAGTGAGAAATGGCTGAACCGGTGTAGCTGGGTGTATCTACTATAGTGCAGTCAAGGTGCACCTTGGAATGCTTTTGAGCAATCAGGGTTCCCCACCCAAATGAGGAAAAAGAAAAGGAGAAGAAAAAAAGAGAGAGGGAGAGAGACAGGAATGAAAGGTGAGATAAAAGAGAAGGTTTAGCCCAAATGGGCCCCACGGTAAGATTTATGACATATACAAACAGACACAGACAAACAAAAAGACTGAAAAAGTATATGACAAGAGAAAAAAAAAAATATATATATATTTGCATATATATATGCCAATAAAGGAAGAACCTCGTTAAAAAGAACCCCGAGTGTAAGATTTATATACTATCAGAACAAACACAGAATCACAGAAATACTGGTGGAAGAAAAAGATCGGAGAGTGGTTTAAATTCTCAGTGTGGGTGAGGAAGGTTGTTTTGATTCTTCCTGGATGTATCTTGATATCCTTGTTAAAGGACCCAACTTTCCTAAGATAAAGGGGGATTAGGAATTGGTTTACCTATAAGGGTGGCATTGATTGGGGAAAGGGGATTACCTTGAAGTTGAACTCTATATGAATATTAGAAAATAAAAATTAAAAAAAGGAATAAACTAGACTAAACCAAACTAAAATGGAAAAAAAAAAGAAATTTAAAAAATAGAAATGCAAAAGGAAAACACAGGTGTATGTATCAAAAAGTTCAGGTTAGATGGTTATTATGGAATTTGATGTACTGGACATCTCAGTGTGACAGTAAATAGGTTAAAACAATATCTATATAATAATAAAAAATTATCTATATAAAAAATAATGAGCCAGAATAGTGGGATCGAATTAATAATAAAAATTGTCCTATGAAGTAGTGGCGGTTGTTCTCTTGGCATCTTTTTTTTTTTTTTCCCTTTCCTGGTTGGTTTTCTGGGGGAGGGGCCTGCCACGTGTGTTTTCAGTCAATGAGGTTCTCTGAGTTAAGTCCTCCTGCCCCCCTCAAGAAGGTGGGCTCTGAGGAAACTGGTTTTTTTTTTCAGGCTTTTGTTCTCTGGAGGTTTTTATATTTGTTCACTTTTGTTTTTCTCTCTCGCCTTGACCGCTTTTGATGGTTTTTGTAGGTTTAGAGAAAAGCAAACAGCACCCTGACCTCCCTCTCAGAAAGAAGCCTTAGTCTGGCTGCAGAGCCCAAATAAATCCCCCCTTGGCCACTGGCAGAGCAGGTTCTGAGTCGCGGTCCCTGGGGACTCAGGATTTTTTGCTTGTACCCAAAACCACGGCAGTGGCGGCTGTCTGGGCAACTCCAGACTACCAGAGAAGTTCCAAGCAGTGATCGCACACTGAGGTTTTCCCGCTGGCCCCGGGCTGGGAGTGCCTGGTAGTTCCAGGTCCGAGAGCACCTGGCTGGCGCCTGTGTGCACCTCTCTCAGGGGAGGGCTCGGGGCATGACTCAGACTCTGAAGGCATAGCAGGGCACTCACGTGGGGACTGCAAAAAGGCTATACTTCTGTCGGCTGGCGAGGCTCTCAGATCCTCACGGGAGCCAGGTGCCATGCGCTCTCAGGTGCGCTGGTGGTTCAGGGACCGAGACCTGGTTTCTCTGCCGCACTCTCTCTGGCTCTGCACCAGGGGTGGCTGTCCTGGGTCTGGGGGATTAAGCCCCTGACCCTAACACCCCGATTCCCGCAGTTTCCCCCC
This sequence comes from Mustela erminea, assembly GCF_009829155.1. Taxonomy (NCBI): domain Eukaryota; kingdom Metazoa; phylum Chordata; class Mammalia; order Carnivora; family Mustelidae; genus Mustela; species Mustela erminea. The sequence goes on along the minus strand of NC_045616.1, from coordinate 25,625,869 downwards.
GGTGATCCTTTACTCTTTTTGAGTGCTTTCTACCAGACTCCCGAGTTAATGCTGGTCCCCAGGCACAGGGCACTCTCATATTGGGATATTACTTTCCAACAGGTCGCCTCTCGTGGCTCCCTCCCCCTTTTGTTTATCTTCTGATATCAGTCCGACTTTCCCACTCTGCTTTACCTGCCCACTGGCGTCTTCTGCTCCGGTAGAGATCCAGACGTGTATAATAATAATTCTGATCTCAGGCTGATTTCGTGTGTGATCAGAGTTCTTTGGAAAGTAATCAGCTCACTTTAGGGTAAAGGTTGAAAGGGTGCCTCCTCCTACTTCCCCGCCTTCTTGTCTCCCCCCTCTTTGATTTTGTTATTAATTGGTTTATATAGTTGGCTGCTCCCATTTTAGGAGCATAGATATTTAAAATTGTTAGATCTTCTTGTTGGACAGACCCTTTGAGTATGATATATTGTCCTTCCTCATATCTTATTATAGTCTTTGGCTTAAAATCTAATTGATCTGATATAAGGATTGCCACCCCAGCTTTCTTCTGATGTCCATTAGCATGGTACATTGTTTTCCACCACCTCGCTATAAATCTGGAGGTGTCTTCAGGTCTAAAATGAGTTTCTTGTAGGCAACATATTGATTTTTTTTTTTATCCATTCTGATACCCTGTGTCTTCTGATTTGGGCATTGAGCCCATTAACATTCAGGGTAACTATTGAGAGATATGAATTTAGTGCCATTGTATTGCCTGTAAGGTGAGTGTTACTGTATGTATATTGTCTCTGTTCCTTTCTGATCTGCTACTTTTAGGCTCTCTCTTTGCTTAGAGGACCCCTTTCAAGATTTCTGCAGGGCTGGTTTGGTGTTTTCAAATTCTTTCAGTTTTTGTTTGTCCTAGAAGCTTTTTATCTCTCCTTCTATTTTCAGTGATAGCCTAGCTGGATATAGTATTCTTGGCTGCATGTTTTTCTCCTTTAGTGCTCTGAATATATCATTGCCAGTTCTTTCTGGCCTGCCAGGTCTCTGTGGGTAAGTCTACTGCCAATCTAATATTTTTACCATTGTATGTTACAGACTTCTTTTCCTGGGCTGCTTTCAGGATTTTCTTTTTGTCTCTAAGACTTGTAAATTTTGCTATTAGGTGACCTATTCTTGTTGATTTTGAGGGGGGTTCTCAAATCCAGAAGGATTTTGATGCTTGTTCCCTTTGCCGTATTAGGGAAATTCTCTACAATAATTCTCTCCAATATACCTTCTGTTCTCCCTCTCTCTTTCTTCTTCTTCTGGAATCCCAATTATTCTAATATTGTTTCCTCTTATGGTGTCAGTTATCTCTCGAATTCTCCCCTCGTGGTCCAGTAGCTGTTTGTCCCTCTTTGCTCAGCTTCTTTATTCTCTGTCATTTGGTCTTCTATATCACTAATTCTTTCTTCTGCCTCATTTATCCTAGCAGTAAGAGACTCCATTATTTATTGCAACTCATTAATAGCTTTTTTTATTTCAACTTGGTTAGATTTTAGTTCTCTTATTTCTCCAGAAAGGGTTTTTATCTCTCCAGAGAGGGTTTCTGTAATATCTTCTGTGCCTTTTTCAAGCTGGGCTAGAACCTTGAGAATCGTCATTCTGAACTCTATATCTGACATATTTCCAATGTCTGTATTGATGAGGTCCCTAGCCTTTGGTACTGTCTCTTGTTCTTTTTTTTTTTTTATTTTTTTTATGGTGAGCTTTTCTGCCTTGTAATTTTGTCCAGATAAGAGTATATGAAGGAGCAAATAAAATACTGAATGGGTGGCAAAGACCCCAGTAAAATGTGCTTTAACCAAATCAGAAGAGACCCCAAATCGGGGAGGGAGAAAGGGGATAAAAAGAAGTTTGGAAAAAAAAATTAAAAAAAGAAAACAAATAAAGAAAAAAATATAAAAAAGAAATATATATATATATATTAGATAAACTAGTTAAAAAACGTTTAAAAAGAAAAGTGTAAAAGTTAAAATAAATTTAGCAGAAGAAAAGAAAAAAAATTAAACTAACCACAAGACTAAAGAATTATGGGGAGAAAGCCATGAGTTCCGTGCTTTGTTTTCTCTTCCACTGGAATTCTGCTGCTCTGCAAAGTTCTAGGTGAACTTTGTCTTGGCTGGATTTCTTGTTGATCTTCTGGGGGGGGGGGCTGTTGTAGTGATTCTCAAGTGTCTGCCTGACACGGAATTTTATCGCCCTTACCAGGGGCCAGGCTAAGTAATCTGCTCAGGTTTGCTTTCGGGAATTTTTGTCCCCTGAATGCTTTCCATAGAGTTCTGGAGGATGGGAATGAAAATGGTGGCCTCCCAGTCTCCGGCTCAGAGGAGCCTAGAGCTCGGGGCCCAACTCCTCAGTGCACCCTCAGAGAAAAAAGTCCAGTGACTCCTGTCTCCCTGGCCTCTGGTCACACTTTGAGCTCACCCAGCCTGTGACCGGTTCAAGGTAAGCCCAAGCTGAGAGCTCACTCCTCGGCCCTGTCTCTGTAGCCAGCTTCCCCAGTCCAATACCTGTGAGCTCTGCAACACTCAGACACTCCTGATCCTTCTGTGACCCTGCGGGACCTAGGGCCATGCTGGCCCCATTTGGGCTTCACCCTGGTTTAGCCTCTGGAGCTATGTCCCTCAGTGGACCAGACTTTTATAAGTCCTGATTTTGTGCTCCATTGCTCCACTGTTTCCCAGGAGCCAGCCCCTCCCCCTGGGGTCCATCTTCCCGTCACTTTGGATTCACTTCTCTGCTGGTCCTACCTTTCAGAAAGTAGTCGATTTTCTGTTTCTAGAATTGCTGCTCTTCTTCTCTTCGATCTCCCATTGGATTTGTAGGGGTTTGCAATGGTTTGATAAGCTATCTAGGTGATCTCCTGCTACCTGATATAGTCTCAGCCTGCTACTTCTCCACCATCTTGACTCCTCCTACTTTTCAACCCTTTTGTCCATTCCCCACCACCTGTCTCTGACAACCACCTATCTCCTCTACAGTTTCAAGCTCTGTTTGTTGTCTTTTGCTTTTTCTTTGGTTTTAAGATGATCTATGTGAGCAGGATCTTAAGTTACTTGCTTCTTTCTCATCTCACTTAATGTAATGTGCTCAAGATCCATCCATATGTTGCCAGTTCTTGCTGATTGCTGAATAATACTCTGTTTATGTATGTGTATATTATATATTGAAAGATACCACATTGTCTTTATTCATCCCTTGATAAACAGTTTGCATATTTCGGTGACTGTAAATGATGGTAAAATGAACACGGACATGCATGTATCTTTTTGAGTTGGTGTTTTCATTTTGTTTGGATAAATACCCAGAACTAGAATTGCTAGATCCTATGATAGTTTCCTCATTTCTGAGCAACCTTCATAGCATTTTGTGTCCTGGTTGTACCAGCTGACCTTCACAGCAATAGTGCCCAAATGTTTCATTTTAAACACATTCTCGTCAACACTACTAAGCTTTGGTTTTTTGATAATGACGTTTCTTAAAGTTTTGTTTAGTTAAGTAATCTATACACCCAACACAAGGCTTGAACTCACAACCCCAAGCCAAGAGTTGCATGTTCTTCAAACTAAGCCAGCCCAGAGCCCTAGTAATGGCATTTCTAATATGTATGATGTGACATCTCATGGTTTTGATTTGCATTTCCCTGATTATGAGTGGTGTTGAGAACTTATTGTGTATCTGTTGACCATCTCTATGTCGTCCTCAGAAAAATGTGTATTCACATCATCTGGCCATGTTTTAATCTGATATTTTTCAATTCTTCATGTATTTTGGATATTGGTTTCTTGTTAGATATGATTTGCAAATATTTCCTCCACTTCCATAGGTTACCTTTGAATTATATTAATCTTTTCTTTTTTGGGCAAGATGCTTTATAGCTTGATATAATTTCATTTCTTTGTTGGGCTTTTTGCCTTCACTTTTGGGGTTAAAAAAAAGTCCTATCCAAGACAAGTGTCAAAGACCTTTCCACCTAGGTTTTCTTCTAGGCGTTTGATTTCAGATTTTCTTTTCTTTTCTCTCTCTTTCCTTTTTTTTTTTTTTTTAAGATTTTATTTATTTGAATGGGTGGCTCAGTGGGTTAAAGCCTCTGCCTTTGGCTCAGGTCATGATCCCAAGGTCCTGGGATCAAGCCCCGCATCGGGCTCTCTGCTCAGCAGGGAGACTGCTTCCCTCTCTCTCTCTGCCTGCCTTTCTGCCTACTTGTGATCTCTCTCTGTCAAATAAACAAAAAAAAGTTTTTTTTAAAAAAAGATTTTATTTATTTGAGAGAGATAGAAAAAAGAGCATGGGAGGTGAGGTCAGAGGGAGAATAAGACTCCCCATGGATCTGGGAGCCCAATGCAGGACTCAATCCCAGGACTCTGGGATCATGACCTAAGCCACCTAGGTGCCCCTCAGGTTTTATTTTCAAGTCATTACTCAGAGGCTGACCTTATCCTCCACACTGTCTCATTCTCATGAAAGCCCAGAGGATGGGCCCATGGAAGAGAGGGGAGTCGGGGGGAGTGGTGGTGAGGCTGAGCCTAGAAACATTGGTTGAATTGTGACCACTTTGAGCTCATTTTTGTATGTGGGAGAGGGTGCAGTTTCATTCTTTCATTGATAATTGCCCAGTTTGACCAAAAACATGTATTGAAGATCCTGGTCTTTCCCCCTCACATATTTGAGACTTTTTAGTTATAATTTGATCATATATGTTCAGATTTATTCCTACGCTCCTTATTCTGTTCCATTAATCTAAGTGTCTGTTTTGATGACCATACCATTCTCTTTGTATACCATATCTTGTAATCAGGGAACATCATGTCTCTAGCTTTGTTCTTTTTCAGAAATATTTTGTTTTTAGGGAATTTCATGTAAATTTGAGAATTGTTTTATTTCTGTGAAATTTGTATAGGGATTGTACTCTGTTCATTATTTTAGGCAGAATGGACCTTTTAACAATATTCTTCCAATCCATTAGCACCTATCTTGCCATTTATTTGTGTCTTTTTCAGCTTCCTTGACCCATATCCTAAGCTTTTCAGGGTAGAGGTGTAGAGGTATTACATCTCCCAGATAAATTTGTTCCTGGGAACTGTATTCTTCTGATGCAATTACAAATCAAATTGTTTGTTTTGAATTTCTGTTTCTGATAGTTCATTTTTTGAGTGTAGAAATGGAACAGACTATATTAATTTTGTTTTCAACTTTACTCAAGTTTTCTATCAGTTATAAGAGTGGTGGTTTTTTTTTTGTTTTTTTTTTTATTATTGTTTTATGGAGTTTTGTTAGGATTTTCTATATAACATAACCTGCAAATAGTTTTACTCTTGGAATTTGGTTACCCTTTTGGTTTTTTGTGTCTTGGTGCACACGCGCGTGCACGTGTGTGTGTGTGTGTGTGTGTGTGTGTGTGTGTGCAGGCACGTGTGCACACATGCCCAATTGGTCTGGATAGGACTGCTAACATTATAATGAATAAAAGTGACAAGAAAGGCATCCTTGTCTTGTTCGTGATCTTAAAGGGAAAAGCTTTCCTTTAAAGGAATGCATGGAATCTACAGAAGGTTTTGGGTCATATGGGCATTTACAGTACTAACAAGCATGAACCATGAACATGGGTTGTATTTGCATTTGTTTGTGTCTCCTTCATGTCATCAAATTTTTTAGTTTTCATTGTATAGAACTTGAACCTCTGGTTTAATTTATCCCAAGTATTCTGTTTTTGATGGTACTATGAATGTGAATGTTTTATTCCTTAGATTTTTGTTGTTGTTGGTGGTGGTGTACAGAAATGAAACTGATGGGTTTGTCGATTTGTATGTTGCACTTTTGCTGAATTAATTGTTTTACCAGATTTTTAGGAGAGTCTGGGAATTTCTATATATAAGATCACATCATAAAATGTGAAAGACTTTTTTTTTTTTTCTCTTGCCCAATTGCTGTGGCTAGGACTTTGGATACTGTGGTTTAATAGGGATAGTAAGAATATGCACCCTTATTTTGGTTTTGATCTTAGAAGAAAAGCTTTTAGCTCTTTAGAGTCAAGGGCTGTGGGCTTGTCATAAATATTTTTAATTGTGTAGAGGTATGTCCCTTCTATTCCCATTTTTTGTTTCTTTAATAATAAAAACATGTTGAATTTTGTTAAATATGAAGGAAGATGAGATTAAGGATAAAGAAACATGTGAATTGAAAGAAAATAGTTCAAATTAGCTTTTTTTTTTTAATTTAAAATGTGCTTGAAGTACATAGAGATTTGGTGCATAGTGAAAAACATGCCAGAAAAGCTTGAATAAGTATGTTCCACACATAGCTAAAAATAAAAGTACCAGAAATAACATATTTAGTTTGGCTTCAACTAGATTTCCTAAAATTCCTTTTCACAAAGAGAGTTTGGAAAACCTTCTCAATTATTGGTTTAGGAAACAGTATTTTTTTAGAGCAGCACATTCTACTGAGTTTTTAGGATTATGGTCACAATTCTCCTCTCCAGAGCTCAGTTAAACACACAGTACTGCTAAGAAATAAGTTCTATTTATGTGTAAAATGGGAGATTGCTGACAAAATATTGAAGATGTTGGTCTTAACATGTCTAATGGTTCATCTGTTAACTGTGACACATGGATTTTTCTTTATATGGGTATGTCTGATGTCAGATTTTTCAGTCAGAGCCCTCATGGCTGGGAAGTTCTAGTAATCTGTTATTGTTTTTGCTGTATCACCAGCTGTGACTGATGAGGTATGAGGAAATACAGCAGAGCTGCTGAAAGACACAACTGTGTGTAAGTTTAGTTGGTGTGCTTTCATCATATCACTAAAAATACCAGGAGCCTTAAGCCTTATATACCTGCCAGCCCCTGTGGTCAGTTTCCATCTGTACTGATGCTCATTTACCCCTATTTGATACAAGTGCTGGGTGTGCCCTTTGAAGAATAATGCTATAATAAATCATTTACAGCATAAAAAAAGGTGAGGCAGTCTGATTCCCAAAGGATCACTTTTAAAACTTGGGGCTCCAAGAAAATGGAAGTTTTGGTCTTTCATAGACCAGTTGGTGACTACACTGTAGTGATGTGTGAAGAAGCATCTATTCCATAAAGGTTAAAAATAAGGATTCCAAAATAATATGCATGAATTCCTGCCTCAAGGTTGAAGCAAGAATGTTGAGGAGGTGGCCTTGTAATGGGATGTAAAGAACAAAGTGCATCAGCAGAATTTAGGGTAACTATCGAAATAGAGAACAGTCCCAAATTGTGTCTATACTTGGGGGGAAAATAATGACCAAGTGAATTGCTTTAGAGCAATGTGTCCTTTAGTGAGGCATGGCATAATGTGGCACATCCCTGAATCCCACAGCCCAAGAAAAAGGATAATTGGAACAACCAAACCAAATAGGAATTGCTGTTGGGAGATAAGGCAAACTGTTCAACACATTGAGTCATGTAAGGACATAACTGTATTTTCCCTCTTTATTCTCAAAAAATTCCTCCTTACTGTGCCAAATGGAAGAAGTTATTCTGCAGTAGGGAATAAACTTAAGGAAAGCCTTACATAAAATTTGAGATAGAAGTTTCAAAGTAAACTAGACTAAGTTCCTAAAGTGCAGTGGAAGTATTTTAGTAAGTTAAAACTAATAGCAACATTGTATAATTGTACTGAGATTTCAGTAAATAAGTTTATGTATCAAAAGGCAAAAGGTAGATGGATGGCACATTTTAAATAGAAATAACAAAACTTTGTTTATTCTGAAATGATTTGGAATTCCTCCATAACTCCATTAATGTGTAGATAAAGAGTGTGGTGCAACGTTAAATGAGGAAATTTGGCCATGGTATCAAATGAACTGAAAGCAGAATACTTTACCCTTTGTATTAGTAAAACTAAAATTCTAAAGGATAAGGAAATGCTTCATGTAGCCTGTTGCTTAAAGAATCAAAGAAAATAAGAAAAAAATTTCCAGTTGAGGGGCGCCTGGGTGGCTCAGTAGGTTAAGCCTCTGCCTTCGGCTCGGGTCATGATCTCGGGGTCCTGGGATCAAGCCCCGCTTTGGGCTCTCTGCTCTGCAGGGAGTCTGCTTCCTCCTCTCTCTTTGCCTGCCTCTCTGCCTACTTGTGATCTCTCTCTCTGTCAAATAAATAAATTAAATATTTATTAAAAATTTCCAGTTGAGAAATATGGAAAATAAACTTTATCAGTATGAATCAGTTACAGCTAAAAATGTTGTTCAGATGGCTCTTGATAGCATTATATGATTGTAATAGAAAAGAAAAAGGGTTTAAAATTATGCCTAGAAGAGGCTAGAAATATTGCAGTTACAGAAAGCTTAGGTATGTGCACAAAACTGAAATATTAAAGATGACTAGAAGACCACAAAAGGGAAAAACAGGCAAACAGAAAAAATTGACAAAGCCCAAATATGGCTTAGTAATGCCATCAATATATTTAATAAATTCTTAGCTGAAGTGATCAAGAAAAAGATGAAAAATCAGTAGCATCAGGTATGAAAAGAGCTACTGCTACATATCTTATCAACTTAAAAACAGTAACAGAATAATATAGTTTGCACCAACACAAATTAGATTGATAGTAAATTACTGAGAGATACAAACTCAAGAAGAAAAAAATAAATTGATTAGTTTTGTATCTATTAAAGACATTGAATTTCTAGTTTAAATACAGCATAACAGTATTCATTATTTTTGCACCACACCCCGTGCTCCATGCAATCCGTGCCCTCTATAATACCCACCACCTGGTACCCCAACCTCCCACCCCCCGTCCCTTCAAAACCCTCAGATTGTTTTTCAGAGTCCATAGTCTCTCATGGTTCACCTCCCCTTCCAATTTCCCCCAACTCCCTTCTCCACTCTAAGTCCCCATGTCCTCCATGCTATTTGTTATGCTCCACAAATAAGTGAAACCATATGATAGTTGACTCTCTCTGCTTGACTTATTTCACTCAGCATAATCTCTTCCAGTCCCGTCCATGATGCTACAAAAGTTGGGTATTCATCCTTTCTGATGGAGGCGTAATACTCTATCCCCAGGGGTACAGGTCTGTGAATCACCAGGTTTACACACTTCACAGCACTCACCAAAGCACATACCCTCCCCAATGTCCATAATCCCACCCCCTTCTCCCAAACCCCCTCCCCCCAGCAACCCTCAGTTTGTTTTGTGAGATTAAGAGTCACTTATGGTTTGTCTCCCTCCCAATCCCATCTTGTTTCATTGATTCTTCTCCTACCCACTTAAGCCCCCATGTTGCATCACCACTTCCTCATATCAGGGAGATCATATGATAGTTGTCTTTCTCTGCTTGACTTATTTCGCTAAGCATGATACGCTCTAGTTCCATCCATGTTGTCGCAGATGGCAAGATTTCATTTCTTTTGATGGCTGCATAGTATTCCATTGTGTATATATACCACATCTTCTTGATCCATTCATCTGTTGATGGACATCTAGGTTCTTTCCATAGTTTGGCTATTGTGGACATTGCTGCTATAAACATTCGGGTGCATGTGCCCCTTTGGATCACTACGTTTGTATCCTTAGGGTAAATACCCAATAGTGCAATTGCTGGGTCATAGGGCAGTTCTATTTTCAACATTTTGAGGAACCTCCATGCTGTTTTCCAGAGTGGCTGCACCAGCTTGCATTCCCACCAACAGTGTAGGAGGGTTCCCCTTTCTCCGCATCCTTGCCAGCATCTGTCATTTCCTGACTTGTTTATTTTAGCCATTCTGACTGGTGTGAGGTGATGTCAAGATGGCGGAGAAGTAGCAGGCTGAGACTGCTTCAGCTAGCCGGAGATCAGCTAGATAGCTTATCTAAAGATTGCAAACACCTGAAAATCCATCGGCAGATCGAAGAGAAGAAGAACAGCAATTCTGGAAACAGAAAAACAACCACTTTCTGAAAGGTAGGACCGGCGGAGAAGTGAATCCAAAGCGACGGGAAGATAGACCCCGGGGGGAGGGGCCGGCTCCCGGCAAGCGGCGGAGCAACGGCGCACAAAATCAGGACTTTTAAAAGTCTGTTCCGCTGAGGGACATCGCTCCAGAGGCTAAACCGGGGCGAAGCCCACGCGGGTTCAGCGTGGCCTCAGGTCCCTCAGGGTCACAGAAGGATCAGGGGTGTCTGAGTGTCGCAGACCTTGCGGGTATTGGATCATTTTAAATACAGTATGGACTGATTATGTGCCCCCCTATAATTCACAGATTGAAATCCTAACCTCAAGTACTTTAGAAGATGTCCTCCCCAAAATATATTCCATTGTCACTTGTCTTCCCTGGTTAAAATACTTGGTCTGAAACACAACCTGTGGCTTCATTGGCCACCCCCCTACCATGATAAACAGTCAAGGTGGCTGCAAATGAGGTCTCTTACCAGACATAAAATTTAATATGTTGTCTTTAAGTTTCTGAGATGGTCAGGCTAAAATACACATAGACCCTGGGATATTCACTAATCTGGGAAGAATACAAATTCTAAGTCCATTCTGAGGAGCTAAGAAATATTACCCTTCATGAACATGTCACTGTGCTTTTCAGGTAAGGTCACTGCATTCAATTATTGTGCAGAATGAGGAAGGTTCCTTACCTGGAGCACCCCAACACACCCTGGAATTACAAAGGAAGTATTTTCTATTGTTGGCCTCTTCATTATGTCAGAAGATCAGCAATGGCTATTGTCTTCCCTATAATGTTCAGAGGTGGTGGCTATGCTTTGTTATACAATGAAGCAAGAAAGCCAGATGCTAGAAAGCTCAAAAATGTATCAAAAATCCCCAAGTATACACTGTAGCATGTAAATTAACATACATAGTCTCTGATGCAAATCCCAGTAACTAATAATTCTTCAGGTTTTTAGTATGTGCCAGAGACTAAATAAGTTACATGTCAAATCACATTCCAAAATAAGTCTGTGAGGTAAATACTTAAGTTTCTTTTGCAGAATAAGTGGAGGTACAGGAAGATTAAGAAATGTGACTGAAGGTCTCACAGAATGTGAGGGATCCATAACAGGAAATTAAGCCTCTGCCTATTCTATCCTCCATTACAGAAATAAAGTAAATGTGAGAGGTATCCATTAACTTTATATAATTCTTTGGTATATTCTGTTCTGATTTTCTATTAGCAAATCCTTTACTAGAACCTAATGAAGTCAGAGCACCCCAGTTTCTTTTTTTTTTTTTTTTTTAGTTTAGCTTTTTTTTTTTTTAAATCCACATTTTTTTTTTTATTTCCAGCATAACAGTATTCATTATTTTTGCACCACACCCCGTGCTCCATGCAATCCGTGCCCTCTATAATACCCACCACCTGGTACCCCAACCTCCCACCCCCCGTCCCTTCAAAACCATGAGAGACTATGGACTCTGAAAAAGCACCCCAGTTTCTAAGGGAAATGGTGCCATGAGTTGTCAGCCACATGGTGAATGTTGTTTATCTGTCTTTTCTCCCAAACAAGAGAGGATATTGGGACTTAGATTCCAATCCAAGCCAAGCGAAATGGGCTCCAGTACATTCCCGTAAGCTTTCATGTGTCTGGATTCTTAGACCTCTGGTAACAACTGGCTGGGTTTAGGAAGTGCAGTCCTCCCCCATAGATGTTATGGGCACAGATGGGGATATTGGTGAAGGGGTCCTCAGCAATGACTGAAGTCGGTTTCATGCATATGAGGAAATAGGTGGAGTGTACAGTCAGCTACTTGTCCCTCACTGGGTCCAATCTTCCTAAACTTCCCCTTGGGAATTTCTTTCAGTAAGTCCCAGTTGCTTTAGCTTTCCTTGGTGAGAGATTCATGTAACTGTTGTACGCTTCTAGGTATGTGTTCCCAGGGGCCATCAGCTGTCTGTCCATGTGCTGTAAACAGAATTGAGAGGGTCTTGGATCACAGAATTTCTCTTCGCAGCCTGGTGAAGGAAATTCAGCTCTGACTGTGTTGAAGCCGCTTTGACATACTCTTTCCAGAACTTTAATTTGTGTGCATGTACATCATGTGATATTTAAGGATGGTATTAAAAGTGAGTGATTTCATATTATGATGGCTATGCCTGTCAAGAAAGCTTTCTAAAAGATACCAGATGTGAAGTAAATTCTCCAAGGGAAATCGGTCTTGTTTCTTGGTCTGTCACATGATAAAATGTCAAAGGAAACAAATTGGTTAAGATGGCATATTTCGTATGATGGAACTTTGAGGTTTTATCCACACAAACAGATCAAATTGGAGCTTAAAATTCTGATTTAATTTGACCTGCCCTGCCTTTCTAGAGGCAGGCTGAGGTGGGTTCTAATATTCAGAACCATAAAAGGAATAAAATAAAAATTTTCTACTTCAGGGGGCTCCTGGGTGGCTCAGTGGGTTAAGCCTCTGCCGTTGGCTCAGGTCAAGATCCTGGGGTCCTGGTATCGAGCCCCGCATTGGGCTCTCTGCTCTGCATGGAGCCTGCTTCCCTCCCTCTCTCTCTGCCTCCCTCTTTGCCTGCTTGTTATCTCTGTCTGTCAAATAAATAAGTGAAATCTTTAAAACAAAAATTTTCTACTTGATCTCCAAGGTATGATCAATAATTTTGCTTGAGGTGCTCTCTACCTTACAAAACAAGGTTTTGTGTCATGTTTATGCCTAAGTTAAAGGGGAAAAAAGAAAAAAAAAATAGATAAAATGCTACAACGACTTGTTTTCCTTGATACTTAGTTTCTCAGGAGTAATAAGTATTTTTCTCCTGAATATGCTATCAGCCCATCTGGGAACATCTGGGCTAATATTTTATTTGTTTAAAACTACAGCAAACTGAATATTATATTCTAAGTAGGAAGATCATCTTAGATTCTCTCACTAAATTTTTGTTGACATTTTAAAAAGAGAAATGATAAAAATATAGTGGTGTTTGATCTTGATGAACTGAAATCTGTAGGGTTATCAAATATGTATGACAAGTAATTGTATATGTGTTTATATGTGACTTAAAACCAAAAAACATCTCAAGTACTGATGATTGTTTTTGGGAATCCATTAGAATACAAAGGTGGCCCCAAGTATACACACATCTATTGACACAGATGAAAATTTTTAAGAGAAGCATCCTTGAGACACAAAAGATGTTAATTGCACTCAATTTCCCCCAAATTATAAAATCTTGTAACAGAGAAATTAAACACTATACAGCAAACCGTATAAATAAGTTGCTCATGAGTAGGAATGTATTGAACATAAATTGTTTTCATTGTAATCTTGAAATACGTTTTCAGAGAAGCATTCGTTGCTCTAGGTGCCATCCAAAATAGTTGTTCACAGTTTTAATATATTTTTGGGATTTTGGATATTAAGTCAAGTGAGAAAAATTGATTCCCTATTTAGAGTTAATTTTGTTGTTGTTGTTTACCCAGAAGTACTTGTTTTCAGCTCCTCTCTATCTTCATCAGGAAAAAATGATGTTTGTGGACTTTTTATTAGGAGGATTTCAAATAATCATCTGCCTGGCTTCACTATAACAGCAAAAAAAAAAAATTTACATTCATATACCTGTGAAATAAGTTTTTATTGAGTGGCATATATTTTTTGAAACACAAAGCACTAACTAGTATCCACATTTTTTTTTTACTGTAATGTGATTTAAAACTTTTCTATTTATTACATGGTTCTTTAGCCTTGTTTGAGTAAAAACTGTTCTTGAAAAATACAATATATGTGCTCTATTCACGTACCTCCTATTGATACACATTCTTTGTTTTTCATTAGAAGAGTAGAAAGGACATTGAATATGGCATCGGATTGTTTTCACGAGTAGAGTAGAAGGGTAGATGTGCGGAGAAATGGTCAGAAAATGTCCTTAGGTCCAGACTGAGTCACTAAACCTACTCAGAGTTAGTATGACTAAGACACTGTGTGTGCAAAATTACTAGGTACCAAGTTGTTTCTACTAAACCTGAGAGATTATGTGAAATGAAATAAGTTGAGCAGAAAAAGTCATTGATCATATGGTGTCATTTCTTGGGGAATATATAAGGAGTAGCACGGAGGACATTAGGAGAAGGAAGGGAAAAATGAAGGGGGGAAATTCGAGGGTGAGACAAACCATGAGAGACTGTGGACTCTGAGAAACAAACTGGTGGTTTTAGAGGGATAGGGTGGGGGGATGGGTGAGCCTGGTGACGGGTATTAAGGAGGGCACGTATTGCGTGGAGCACTGGATGTTATATACAAACATTGAATCATGGAACACAACATCAAAACTAATGATGTACTGTATGGTGACTAATAACATAATATATAACATAATATAAAAATATGAAAGTGTTTTTTATGAATAAAATTAAGAGAAAATACACATTGTGTAACTATGTGAACAGTGGAGAAAGACGGCTGTACTGTGTGGTGTTAAGTAGGTCCAAAGCTGTGATTCCTTAGGGTGAGGAATAGTCAAAAACGCTAGTTACTGTCTCAATGTTTATAAATGACTTGAATACTCTCTCAGTGGGCGTCTATTGGGGTAACTATTGATGTTTCTTACCATGAAAGGTGTGTTGGTTCTAGTGGGAGCAGATTCCCTTCTGGGGAAGATTATATTGGTTTGATGGAGCAAACTGGGTGGCATACAATAGATGGTGATTTCCTCACAGTTTGGGAAGCTAGAAGCCCCAAATCAGGCTTTTGGGAGATGGGTTCCTGGGTTCCTTCTGACCTCTGTCCTGGTTGTCTGTTCCTGTATTTTTATATGCCATCCTCTTTTCTTTGTGGGTATGGCTTCTGTCTTCCAGCTGTGTGTTTCAGACCAGGAGCACAAACCTTCCTAAGTTGGATTGACCATGATACATAGTCTATCAGTTGGGATGACTTGCCACCCTGAATCAGGGTCAAATTGGGCCACTCCTTCTTTGCTCTGTTCACAGTTGACTCTAGGGGGAGTGTGGATTTCTTTTTCCCCAGCAGTGATGAGGCTCTAACATTGGGAATACATAGCTCCCAATACAGCTGTCCTCTGCCACAGAGAAGAAAGTGTCTCCAGTAAAAGAGAGTAAGAGTATGCAGAGGTGAGCTAGGATGAGAGGCAGAGAAAGGGAGTCCTGACAGCTCTGCAATTTCTGCAGGAGTTCCACACCTGTTTTGTGGTATGTTTTAGTGGTAGGAGTTAGTGAATTCTTTGTTTTAGCTAAGTTACTACATAATACACAATAAGCATTAATAAACATTCAAACTATATACGCCTGTGCATCTTAACTTTTTTTTTCTTTTTTGGTATACTGGATCAGTTTATATATTGTACTTAATAGTCATCTTCCACAGGGGCAAATGAAAAGTAGAGAAGTGCCAGTGATAGCATCCGACAGCTCTACAGTTTGGTTTCCAAATGATCCTGAATCTCTTAAATTTATCTCCATAAAGTGACTGCTCTGTTTTGGACTCTGTTTGAAATTTATTTATTTAAGGTGGGTAGATTTTGGGTCTGCCCAAATGCTGTGCATCTACCACAGCCTTACTATAAAAAATAGCTGGCTAATCTGGGAACATACAGTTGAATTAATAAAATGATTGACAGTATCAGAAAAATAAAACCCTTCTGTAACATGAAATGCACCTTTCAAATATTCAGTTGATATATAGGTAAGGTCAGTTTAGAGGTGGTTCTTTTATATGGTGATGGATGTACTCAGTGGAGTGAGAAAGAGGATGATGGGATTTATTAAATATGCCTAAAGCCTGCAGATGCCACAAATACCACATGATCACATAAATTGAATATATTGTTCCAAGAAATGCCACATACACATAGAACCCAATACTATTTCATGAACACTGAATAATATGTGGAAATGTTGAATGACCATATTGTACACCTGATACTAGCAACATTGTATTGTTAGCTACACTGGAGTTAAAAGGAAAAAAAGGAGTTGAAGTAGGAACAAAGAGGAAGGAGGCACCTCTTGTTCATCTCCGCCCCTCCCCCTCCTCACAAGATGAAGCTTTGATACAAACATCTGTTGCCCAGAAAGATCCTCTTGTGCTTGTTTCTCTCCCTCTGTAACTGCATAGGAAGCAAGAAATGACTTAAAAAAAAAAATTGTGGGACGCCTGGGTGGCTCAGTGGGTTAAGCCTCTGCCTTCGGCTCAGGTCATGATCTCAGGGTCCTGGGATCGAGTCCCACATCGGGCTCTCTGCTCAGCAGGGAGCCTGCTTCCTCCTCTCTCTGCCTCTCTGCCTACTTGCAATCTCTGTCTGTGAAATAAACAAATAAAATCTTTTTAAAAATTGTATCATAAGATCAACATTTATATCTAAGATCATAGGGAACTAGCCTAAAATAGTGAGGTGCTTTTTGGTACCTCAATATTCAGATCCTTTCTGGGGCACCTGGCTCAGTCAGTTAAGTGTCTGCATTCAGCTAAAGTCATGATCTCAGGGTACTGAGATGGAGTCCCGAGTTGGGCTCTGTGCTCAGCGGGGCTCTACTTCTCCTCTGCTCCTCCCCTGCTCCTGTCCTCTCTCTGTATCAAAAAAAAAAAAAAAAAAAAAAAAAAAAAAAATTACCTGGATTCTTTTTTTTCGGTGCTGGTCTAGATATTGTTGAACCATGGCATGGTGCTGGAGCCAAATCCAGATTACCAACTGCTTTTGTAAATACTTACATTGGAACACAGCCAACCCTCTAGAGAACATGTTTTGCAATGCCTCTGTTAAGCCATCTTTAGCACAAAGCTATCTTTCATGGTTCAAAGATTTTTTGAGTTCCAGACTAGATGTTCATCTTCAAAGGAGCTAAAAAAGGAGTGCAGCAAAGATCATGACTCCTTTGCTCTTTCAGAACACTCTATGTGTGTCCCTCGTGACACTGTGGCTGCCTTTGACTTTGTGAGAAATTAATCATACAGCCATAGTCATCTGGAAAGTATGATGGAAAATGTGACCATTAGTTCATATGTCATGCTCCCCCAAAATGGCAGCCTCAAGTATCGTCTGCTTTAAACTGTAGATGTTGACAGAGTTCTTGCTGTGCAGTCTTGAGGTCTTCACCATGTAAAATATATCAACTAAATTACAGAGTTAACCACCAGCAAAGCTCCCATTGTAAAACAGCACTAAACAATGGAAAAGAAGAGAATGAGCGAAAGTGGTCAAAGGGTGAGAACATCCAGTTTTAAGATGAATGTCTTCTGGGGTTGGAATATACGTCATGGTAATTACAGTTAACAGTACTGTAATGTATATTTGAAAGCTGCTGAGAGTAGATCTTAAGAATGATCACAAGATTGAAAATAGAACTACCCTATGACCCAGCAATTGCACTATTGTGTATTTACCCTAAAGATACAAACGTAGTGATCCGAAGGGGCATGTGCACCCGAATTTTTATAGCAGCAATGTCCACAATAGCCAAACTATGGAAAGAACCTAGATGTCCATCAACAGATGAGTGGATAAAGAAGAGGTGGTATATATACACAATGGAATACTATGCAGCCATCAAAAGCCATTTGCGGCAATGTGGATGGAACTAGAGGGTATCATGCTTAGCGAAATAAGTCAATTGGAGAAAGACAACTATCATATGATCTCCCTGATATGAGGAAGTGGAGATGCAACATGGGGGCTTAAGGGGTAGGAGAAGAATAAATGAAACAAGATGGGATTGGGAGGGAGACAAACCATAAGAGACTCTTAATCTCACAAAACAAACTGAGGGCTGCTGGTGGAAGGGGGGTTGGGAGGGGGGTGGAGTTATGGACATTGAGGAGGGTATGTGCTATGGTGAGTGCTGTGAAGTGTGTAAACCTGGTGATTCACAGACCTGTACCCCTGGGGATAAAAATATATGTTTATAAAAAATAAAAATTTTGGGCACCTAGGTGGCTCAGTGGGTTAAGGCCTCTGCCTTCAGGTCAGGTCATGATCCCAGGGTCCTGGGATCGAGACCCGCATGGGGCTCTCTGCTCAGCGGGGAGTCTGCTTCCCCCTTCTCTCTCTGCTTGCCTCTCTGCCTACTTGTGATCGCTCTCTCTCTGTCAAATAAATAGAAAATCTTAAAAAATAAGAATAATAAAAAAATTAAAAATTAAAAAATTAAATTAAATTTTAAAAAAAAGAATGATCACAAGAAATGTAACCATATGAGGTAGGGGATGTTAACTAAAACTTATTGCTGTAATGATTTTGTAGTCTATATACAATTACAAATTGTGTTGTATAGCTTGAACTAACACAATGACATATGCCAATTATAGCTCAGTACACAGAAAAGAAGTCAAAAGGGGACATACATTAATAAAAAACTTAGAAGACTTAGGGAAGTAGAACATATACATAGCTCCTATCATCTGGGTTGTTGTTTTTTTTGTTTTTGTTTTTGTCTTTTTTTGTTTGTTTTGTTTTGTTTTGTTTTTCCTGCCACTGATCTCAAGGCAATAATGTATTCTCTTTTCCCCAGTACACTTTGAATAATTGCTTTGCTTTCAGCCATCATTTTGACCAATCCAATACGTTTTCTGGCTGCGTTTACCTAAGCCCTTTCCTGAGGGATCTGAGTTCTTCATGATCCTTCTTCTGTTGGGTTTCTATAGACTTCCATTAACCTTAACCACTGAATGTGGCAGTGTGAGGAGATGCCCCAGAGGGTCCTGTGTATGTCAAATACAGAGGCTCAGATGTAGATCCATACAAAAAAAAAAATGTGTAGGTAGATATTAGGGGCTCTCAGTAGAGACATTAACATCATGAGCAGCATAATACCTATGCTTTGAAAATGTATGTTGAAGTCTGTCACTCAGTCTCTCCACCTATTTTGGCTTTTATTTTTTAAATTTTAATTCCAATACATTAGCATATGGTATTACTTTCAGGTGTATGCTGTAGTGGTTCAACATTTCTATATATTTCTCAGTGCTCATCACAAAAACATCTTAATCCCTTTTGCCTATTTCATGCCCCCAACTCCCTTCCGTCTGCCAACCATCTGCTTGTTCTCTATAGTTGAGTCTGATTTTTGGTTTGACTCTTTTTTTCCCCTTTTTTCATTTATTTAATTTCTTACATTCCACATATGAGTAAAACCATACGGTGTTTGTCTTTCTCTGACCAACTTATTGTCTTTCTCTGACCAACTTTGTCTTTCTATGACCAACTATACTCTCCAAATCCATCCATGATGTTCTGGGTGACGATTACTCCTGTTGTATTTAAAGATGCTCCCTTTTTCATATGTATGTAGTAAAATATGCATTTAAACTTTTTGATTTCTAAACCCGCTCTTTATAGTCACGTAGTACATATATAGAGAGACACGGATGGCACATTTACCAATCTATAGAGAGATAGAGGCAAGAGAGAGACTGAGAGGTAGCAGATAAAAATCTACATTTTTTTTTTCTTTTTGGATATAAACTCCTCTCTTCCCTTCTTTGGACTTCCTTAGGTCTGCATATGTCCCCTTTACCTCATTCAACAGAGAAGAAGACAAGTCTTATGGCCCAGCCCCAAAAACAAAGGAAATTCCTTATTTCAGGATGAACCTTAAGGAAGGGAGCAAATGAGTTGTAAGTACTTAATACTCTTTTCAATATGATGTTTTGTACGTACTAACTGAAAAGGCAACTGAAGTGATGAGCTTATGCTTTGGTACTGACTCAGAATAGAGCTGGAAACAGGATGTACTAACAACTTAGAAAAAATTATAAGGCAGTGAACTAGGTCCCACTTTGGAACAACCACAGACCCAGATGGCTGTACATAACTTGGTCAGAGGCCCTTACTTTCTTGTAAAGTGTATAGAGATGAACTGTTATTTCATTGTCTGTTGTTATGTAACAAATGACCCCAGGACTTAACGGTTTTAAGCCATTGTTTATTTTCACCTATGTCTTGGTGAGTTGCAAATTCAGAGAGAATTTGTCTGGCAGATTCCTTTCTGATTTCACGAGATACTTGCTTCACGAGCTGGGCATAGAGGATTTGCTTCCAAGTTGCCTTCTTCCCTTTTTTCCAGGATCAGACAAAACTAGGTAGAAAAATAATAAAGTTTAAATAAGCTTCATGAACATGGACAAGAATCCTAACTGAATACTTACACATAGACATACGCACCTTTGAAATAATAATAAATGACCAATATATTTTTTTCTTGGGAATGTATTAAGGTTTATCGAAGTCTTTAGATATCTATTAATACAGTTTAAAATAGACAGTTAAGGATGAGAAAATTCATATTATGGTCTTGATAGATGCTTCAGATTTTGGTAACATTTCTAAACAAAAATATTAACAATTTAAGAATAAAGAGCTATTTCCTCCCTTGCTGGAGACTAACAGAAAGCCACACATTTGATATAAAAAATCAAAATTTTGTACATATAAAGCTTAAAATAATTGCACAGGGTGCACAACATCACCACTGTGATTTTACTCTGCTTCTTTTTCTTTTAGAGGCTTTAACAAGTTTCTGCAACTTTTTCATCTCTTCTCTTCAGTCATATAAACTAACAAGTTGTTGACTGTTGTAGCCTTCTTCTGTCAAACCTCCCTTCATTGATTTGCATATATCTTTCCTGTTTTTTCTGAGTGGGACCTTCAAAATCCCCTTCAACTTCTCAGCCCAAGTTTTATCCCTTCTGTAAATTTTCCTTGACTCCCTGATAGTTGTTAAACTCAGTCTCTCCAACCCTTTTCTGTGTTGCTCTTGAAACTGAATTGTAATTATGTTTTAATGTCAGCTTTTTCCCCACCAGAATAAGTGCTCTTTGAGGGCACTTATCATTGCCTGCCTGAAACTTAACCTAGTGGCCGGTGAATTGTAGAGCTTAAATGGAGGCTTTCAAAACTAAAAATAAATCCACAAGGCTTACATTATGCTTTTAAAGGAACTTGATATTTTTCTCCTCAAAATCTTGATCAGTTTCTCTGTAAAATTACATGGTGTGTCTATTTGTCATATATATCAATACACGGTTCTTAAATTTTAGATGTAAGGTCCCACACTCCCTACTGTGTGATGATGGGAAAATGATTGTCATTCTCTTGTAAGTAAACAATTATTTCTGTTAGATCCTGTTATCTCATATATTAGTTAATACATATATTTGCAAAGTAAGGTGGTTTTGAATAACCACCAGTAGAAGTGACCTCTAAGAGCACCACATATAGAAAAATATCATGGTAAAAAATGCCATGTAGGGCGCCTGGGTGGCTCAGTGGGTTAAGCTGCTGCCTTCGGCTCAGGTCATGATCTCAGGGTCCTGGGATCGAGTCCCGCATCGGGCTCTTTGCTCAGCAGGGAGCCTGCTTCCTTCTCTCTCTCTCTCTGCCTGCCTCTCAGTGTACTTGTAATTTCTCTCTGTCAAATAAATAAATAAAATCTTTAAAAAAAAATGCCATGTATCTAGAAGGACATTGATCCTGGAGTGGTTTACAAAATTGGTTTGCCAATATCTTCAAAATATTGTTAGATGGAACTGCATAATGTACATACAGTATAAAATTTTCTATATAATACACATTACATATATAGTAAATACATGTTTATACTGTATATTTTATTATTCAAGTCATGTATATGTATATCCCATATATATATATGCTATCCATTTACTGTAATAAACATGTGTGAATATTTGTGCACAAATGATACATACACACACATTTAATATTCAACTTGAAAGAAAAATGATTTATTTAAATTCCTAGTATGATTTTTACAATAGGGGTTTACTTGGTTTCTCCAAATTGTGGTACAAAACAGTTAATATCATTGAGATAGATGGGGATGTATCATCGTCAGTAGTCCCATATACTGATAATGAGGAAAGAAATAAAATAAAAAATCTGGCTAGGTGGGCTTCGGAGGTGACACTGTAAAGTGTAAGGATGAACACAGGAGAAGAAGGATGACCTGGGCTGATGAGTAGTCACTGTGACCGTGCCTCTGTCTCCTAGGGGTAGAGCCTTAGCCTCACACTGGGCATCTTGGCAGCAGACCACCTGTGCCCCTTTTCCCTTTTTGGCACATCTGCAAGTATGGCTGACTCCAAGCAAGCTTAAAATGGTATACTCGTCTTTTGAACGTGCTGCAGGACTTGAGATGCTCATGTATCATTTTAGCCTTGGACATTAATACATTAATTCTCTTGGAAGATCTCAGCCATAGACAAAACCTTCAGAAACTGTACACTGTCCTCAGATATCCACCATAGTGTGCATTCAGTAAACTGTTTGTCTCATGACATAAACACAACTCTTTCATTGAAAACTGTGGATTTTTCACACTCTTTTTGAAGAAAATTATCTTCTTTGCATTGTTCGTGTGGACTGTGTCGATAGGGATGGTTGCTTTTATTTTTTATTTTTTTTTTTA
This sequence comes from Mustela erminea, assembly GCF_009829155.1. Taxonomy (NCBI): domain Eukaryota; kingdom Metazoa; phylum Chordata; class Mammalia; order Carnivora; family Mustelidae; genus Mustela; species Mustela erminea. The sequence goes on along the minus strand of NC_045616.1, from coordinate 25,603,516 downwards.
AGATTTTATCTATTTGAGAGTGAGAGAGTGAGACAGAGTGAGAGAGAGCATGAAGGGGCGGTCAGAGGGAGAAGCAGACTCCCCATGGAGCTGGGAGCCCAATGCGGTACTTGATCCCAGGACTCTGGGATCATGACCTGAGCCGAAGGCAGTCGCTCAACCAATGGAGCCACCAGGGCACTCGAGACAGTTGCTTTTAGAAAAAAAAAAAAAAATTGAAGTAGGAAAAGACATGATAATATTTGTGTCCGCTAACTCTACTTGAAAATATGACAGATGCTACCTTTTGTTTTCCCTTCCTGTGAACATAGTATAAAGACAAAAAGATGAGCCAATACAAGTTATGGAGTACAAAGCCATTTTATCAGTTTATGTCTGTGTAGAAAGTAAAAGCATAAAATTCAATATCAAAATACAGTATAGCTCTCCCTTGTAACAAGTTCCTGCTTGATTCTTGAATGGAACAAACACTAAAAGAGGTTGAACAGAATTCCAAGAGTGCAGGGATATAGTTTCCAGGGAAATAAGCTCTTACAAGTGTATTACATTTTACTTTTTTCAAAAATGGAGAAAAATCTTTTACATATGTAATCATATCCCACTGAGATAGGCCAGTTCCTATCTGGGGGATAGGGGTTTTCAGATCTTCGGATGAAAGATATAGATTCTTTTCCCAGATAAATGTATTTCGTAAGTCCCAATTTTCTGTAAATTGACCAAATTGGCCAGAGAATAAGTCTTACTGATTAGAGTTGAAGCTTATGATGCAAATGAGCAGAAATTGCATTTTCAGGCTCCATGTAGTAAACACAAGTAAATATATATTGATAACCTTCTGTAGCTATCACTAAATCAGCGGGGTGGTAGTTATAGGATGCTGAGAATAATCCTATGAAAGTGATTCTTCCACTTTTGAGAATGTAAGTACTATTCAAGTGCACACAATGATCTGTGAGTTTAAAAAAAAAAATCAATAACTGGAAAGAAAACCTGACTTATCCAGACAACCTATTTTTCAATCTGTACCTTTACCTGAATGAGGGCTTTTTTTTTTTTTAAAGTATTTTCTTTCTCCTTTTCTATATTTTTAAGAACTTTCAATGAATGAGGACTCCTTTCTATCCTGTAAGATGTGGGATATTTGGTATGGTTTACTGAAGAATAACATGACTGATGAAAACTTAAACAATTTTACAGCCATAAACAGCTTCTTCTGTTTGCCATTTGAGTAAAGACAGGAAGCTTAGCTTTAGTTACTCTAACGGATAGTTTGAAGATGACTCATGGTCAGCCTCTGTTTTAGTTTAAAGAGAACTCAAGACTGGGGAGTAAAGCTGGGGAATAAAAATGCTTTTGTGCTGGAAAAGAGGAAAACCCATAGAACAGAATAAAAAATAGGAAATGGTTGACCTAAACTAGATAAGCTCACAATTGACATTACTGAAAACCCTGGAAATTAGGAAAAAGGAAAATCTGTGCAGAAGCTTTTTATCTCATACCGAGAAAGAAAGTGACTTTGATTAATATGAAAAAGTTGACTCATTATGCTAAATATGGGTTATCTTTTTCATAAATTTGCATAAAAATGAAGAAAGTTAGACCCACTTAGCAATACAGGAATATAGTATTTTGTCGTACAGAGAGGCTTCAAGAATTGTACCATGGAGCATAACAATTTGTTTAAGGTCTCATTTAGCCTTTTATTTTATCCGTCAGTCCAGCTTACAGAGAGCTGGAAAGAGCATCGGTCTCACCCTGACCAAAACAAAACACCAAAAAAAGGTCAGATAATCAGCAAAGTCAGACTTTTCTGTGAGCCCTTCCAGGAGGTCATGTTGCAAGGCAAACAACTAATCTGAAATTGAAAGATAGGCAACTTCACAGAGACAGTAACTACAGTACAGCAGAGAGGAATATCCATGAAGGGGGGAAATCGGCTAAAATTTTTAACAAATTGCTAAAGACTGTATGTGGTCTAATGGGAAATTGTAGAACTCATTGCTACAGCAGGTAAAAAGGCAATTTGCATCCACTTACAAGGTTATGAACCATAGCAGGTGCTGAGGAGAGATACTGAGGACAGTGTGGACCCTGGAGAAAGCTTCCTAGGGTGGGCAAGCCTGGAAGAGGGGACCAGCTCCCAGTAGAGGAGATGCCGAAGCCTTGCATGGATCCTTCTCCTCTATGGACAAAATCCTTCAGGCACCTTCTCTTCCTGAGGACAGCAGGTGAAGACATAAAGCAGCAAGGGAAAGGGAAGAGAAGTCCATCATCAGAGGGTTCCTCTGGCATTTTCTTGTGATTGTGATGGTTTTGCTTTGGCAGAGAACTTTGTGTTTCTGCTCCACCCTTGGCTGGAGACCATGAACAAGTATGGGCACACCAGAGGGTGCCTCCCTCCATATTTGTTCCCTCAGCAATTTTGCTTAGGGCTTACCAGCCTAGTGGGAGGAATTTATGAGGGGAGGGAGCCTGGGTCCCATAGGTTAAGCCTTTCTTCTGTCCCTTCCCCTTCCCCTAAGCAGTGGTATTTCTAATGGTCAGGCTCCAGGATGAAGGAGATGAAGGAATTAGCTCCTTGGGAGAAGAGTATTTAAGACCACCAGGAACTATCCATTTAAGGGCTTAAATAGGGACTTGTCCATCAGATTCAGGGTACATCAAGGAGGCCAGTGTGGCTAGAATGGAATAAGTAACATGGGAATAAGATACTCATTCCCTAGGCTATTATCTACTACCATTAGTATATATTTAGTACTTTCTTGTGTTTTCTTCTTATAGATGTTCTGATTCTGTTAGCGTATTCTTTTCTTGAGTACAAAAGCATGTTTATGAATATTATTTTGCACGTTTTGTCAAGTAAGTCACTTAAGTCTGTTATGGATAATTTTGTTTCTCTTTCTTGTTTTATTTGCACTGTTTCTTCATTTGCATTGGGTCTCTATGTGGTTTCTGTCTTAAATGAAACAGCAACATCTCCCAGATGCAAGAGTGTGACCTCCTCTAGGAGGTGAACTTTATCATTTAACCAAGCCCCGTAACTCTGTTGACACTCACCCCCTTTGTGTTTGTCTGACCAGCTTTGCTTTACTGTTAATGGCTCCCAGTAGTATAAGGTGTGCTGAAATGTGTCTTTGTCACAAACAAGGGGCTTTCATTCAGCACCTTGATTCGGGCTTCATGAAAGCCAGAACCTGATGCATTAGCTTTAATAATATGCAAATATATATGGGGCTACAGGACCGTTAACATCAGCCCCCTGGACACGAGGCCCAGGTGATTTAGAGGAACACTAGACAAATAAAAGGAAGGAGTGAGATGTGTATAAATGCTCCCTTCCAGGAGCGCCTGGTGCTGTAAAGCATGGCACAAGGAGAGTGTGAAGATAGGACCCACCCATCTGAGGTTTCTGGAAAGGATTATAGTCAGCCTGTAGTTGAGTGTTGAATTAGAAGTCTTCCCTTAGGCTACAGCTATGAAGATAAGTTAAACAGACCTCTGTCATAGAAAAACTGGGCTCCTGGGTCTGTTGCCTCTTGCTGTGCCCTGGAGAGCACACCAGGAGGCCCCTAGATGTGTTACATTAGATGTCTGCCTCTCTGTTGCTTTAAGATAAGCCAATAAGCCTCTTGAATATAGAATTAAATATTTGGTTGCCTCTTAATCAGCTGCTGCTTACCTTGGATCTAGGGTGTGTGAGTGTAAGGTTCTAGAAGAGCTATGTCTCTGTTCACCATGGCTGGTGGATCTCATGATGTGAGCCCTGTTGGTTTTCAAAGCTAGATGTTTGGGGCACTTGTTTCTCATTGTAGGCCATAAAAGTTGGGGGAACTGATACTGGATTCAAACCTTTCATTCTTCAGGGCAATGCTCCAAGTTGAGTTCCCTCATCATTGTAGGTTGCTCTGCCAACAGTGGAATTTATGATAGGATTGTGTTTCAGGCTCTCCTCCCTGCTTTGATGTACATTTTTTTTTCCAGGTTTGCTTGATGTACAGTAGTAACTCAGCTAGTTTTGGTATTGGGTTGTTTTTTGTTTTTTCCTCCCCATTGAAAAGTGTTCCATATGTAGCTGTAGCTTGAGTGTATCTGTGGGAAGAGGTGATTGCAGGACCTTTATGGGTCACCATCTTAGACTAGAATCCTTATCACATCTTACTTATCCATTCTTGTGTCGGTAGAAATTTAGATTTTCCCACATCTTGGCTACTGTGAATAGTGTTGCAATGAACATGGGAGTCCCAAAAGCCTTTTGAGATCCTGATTCAGATATTTTGGATATATATCCAGAAATGCGATTGCTATGTGTCCTATGGTAGCTCTAATTTTAGCTTTTTGAGGAACTTGCCTATTGTGTTCCATAAAAGCTGTGCCCTTTGTGTTACTACTAATAGGGCACAACAATTCCAATTTTTTCTCAACCTTGCCAACAATTTTTTTTTTTTCCTAAGAGTAGTCTTCCTGCTTGGCAAATGGTATTTCATTGTGGTTTTGATTTGCATTTCTCTGATTATAGCTATGTTGAACATTTTTTCATGTATGTGTCTGCCTTTTGTATGTCTTCTTTGGAAAAATGACTATCAAGTCTTTGACCCATTTTTTTTTTTAATTGGGTTACCAGTTGGGTTTGTTACTGATTGTATGATTACAGGATTGCTTTCTGTAATTTGAAGATGAATCCCATATCAGATATATGCTTTGCACATACTTTCATTCTAGATGTTGTCTTTTTACTCTTATTTCCTTTTCTGTGTGGAAGAAGCACAAAGTACTGTAATGAGAACTGAAAGGCGGGTTTATGAAGCAAGGACTGCCTGCACTTCACAAACGTGGAGTCCTATTTGATGTGACATAATTATGACACTGACTATCCATTACCTTTGCCATAGAACATAACTAAGAGAGTGACTACCTCATCACTTTTGCCACATTCTATTGACTGACCAACAACAGCATGAGTGTGTACTGAGTGCATCAAATATTTTGTTTTTATGATGGTTCCTTAAACTCTGACTTATAACCAGTAGTCCCCTGACCAATAGTAAAGAATCTGATCATCTGTTCACCATGTTAAATATGCTAATACTTTGTATCCTCCTCTTTATGAAGGTCATTTTTTATGTAATAACAATTACGTTTATTTGCTTTGCTTGTGTGTATACATAGGAGTATTGAAATTATTCAAATACATTAATATATAACATAAGAATATATTAACTATTAAGATACATACATACATGTATGTATGCATGTACACAGGAATGACTTCATCTCACTTCTAAAGGGGGACAGAAACAAACACTCCATAGTTACAGAAATGTAAATTAGAGCTGGTGATGTATTTTATTATTTTAAAATAAATTATTAAGTATGTTTTATTGGAGTATTCTAATACCGTAATGCAAATGAAATTTTGTACTACATTATATCACAGTGTTCATAAATCTTGATGTCCATCATTATCACCCAGGAAAATAGATGAAATTCTAGTTCTAGTTTCACTTTTTTTAAAAAACCTAGTTTTAGGGCCACAGTACATTGAACGTGATCTGTTATGTCTTTCCATAAAGATTCTATTTAACATTCTAAGCTGGAGGTACTTATTTAATACTGACTTGACATCCCAGGTAAGCAGTTGGATGCTTGAGTGTGGAGTTAGCAGACAGGAGGTACATAAATCCATTCCACTGAATGAGAGAATGCAAGAGCAGTTTTAGTGGAATGATGAAGATTTAAGTCACATGGGATTACAGTGTCAGTGAGACATGAGGAATTGGAGGAGTTTGCTGAAAAGAGATGTGAGGAAAGAGGGGCCATACAGAAGTTAATAATAGGGCAGAGGGATAAATAACTGAAAAAAAAAATACTGGGAAAGGGGAAAAAATGAGATTTGTGTCCAGAATGGAAGGAAAATATTGATAGAGAAATAAATATATTTGGTTTGGGGACAACAAGGGAATTCCTCTCTGATAGCTTTATTATCTCAGTAAATCATAAAGTAAGTCATTCCACTTCTCTGTACTTTTTAAAATAGTAATGTTGCTAGGAATTGCCAATAATATGTCTCAGGATCTCATGAGGCTTGAAAACTAAGTAACATTTTCTTACATGAACCACATAGTAAGCAACTTTTGGGTATAGTGCCTTCTGAGAAAGGGTTTTTTTTTTCTCCTTGACTCCCATCCTGTGTCCTGAACAACTGAAGTATTTTAGATACTTTACTAAATAGTATGACTTTACTTTAGTAAATAGTATTGACTGTTCTACATATGTTAGTATATTTGCCTTGGAGAAGAAATAAAACTTAAAGACATTTTAAGCCTAGGCCTAAAATATTTATTTAGTTTCTCTTTCTGGAAAAAGTATTACTTAGGCAATGTATTCTGCTCAAATGTGCTTTGCTGAAATGTCACTGGTCACACACCTCGAGGGACAGAAATTGGCCACATACATAAATTGATAAGGTCAGACTTTGTTCACACTGTCACATTCATATCTCTAGACAATTTGTTGAAAACCACATTTCTCCTTTTTTTTTTTTAATGTTAGCACTTTCAGAGACATCAGCAAGTGGAAATACTCAGTGGATGGAGTAACACTATTATCACTTGTTTCCATTTTAGCACACAATACTGCATCTAGTGAACTCTTCCTAAGAATCCGAAGGAGATAAACTAGGACAGGTGTAATCTGAGACTGAATGAAGAAACTGGGAGAGGCTTCGGCCAATCAGTGAATCAGTTACTGGTTGGGGAACACAAGCTTTTAAGAAAGATGCCCAGGAATCTTGAACTTTTAAGAACACCTGGAGACAGACACTGAGTGTCTCCGTGAAACAAGAAAAGAATAGTTCATGAGTTTCTAAACATTAAACTGAATCTACAAGTTAAGTTGTATTAAATATGCCAGTATGTGGTATATAAAGCATTGTCTGACTCCAGCCTACTTCAGCAGAACCTCCTACCCCCCTCTCTTTTCCTCACTTTGTGTGGACAGCTGTACCTTTGTTCTGCTCCTCTGCTGTTCCAAACTCTCTGCAGTCCGTCACTTTGTACATTCTGGTGTCTCTGCCACTCTTGATCGTGTCACTCTTACTCATTCTTGAGGTCTCCATCAGGGTGCCTTCCAAAGAGAAACCATCCTGACCCACGTCTAAATTCACTCTCCCATGCTGCTCTCTGATTGCATGTTTTTGCTTTACTTCTGAAGTATTGTAACAATACTTAACTATATATTTCTTCCACTAAGATTTGTCTTCCTTATTAAACTAGAAGCTGTATTTGCTGAATCCATCATTGTACACTTAGTGCTTAGCTGAGTAAATTAGCACTTAACCTTTATTGAATGAACTAATTAATATATTTAGAAGAACATCTTAGGTAAAACATTTTAATGAGAACTAGGTACACTTAAATCCAGTACTTCTACTCCACCCCTCTTAATGAAGTTTGGGGAAAAGTTTAGGTCAAGACCCAATTTTTGTCTTTGAAGCCATCTCTGATTGTAAAAGTGACTGATCAGATCTCAGTGGAATTTATAATAGATAATTTTGCCTTTATGTTTTCCATAGTAATTATTAGTCTTGTATTTTAAGTTCATCATAAAAAATAGTGACGTGTAATGTAAGGAATACAGATAAATGCCCCCAAACACACAGTTAGGACATCTGAAGCAATACATGGACATTCTGACTGCCTATTAATAGCCCAAGGCAAATGCATCTTTATCAAATGTGAAGAAAAGGACTTCTTTACAGATGAGTTGGTCTTGACTTTGTCCAAAAGTCCAGTTTCTTTGCATGTGCTTCTCAGTTGGAAAACAAACCAGGCCAGAATAATACAAGGACTATGCAAAATATCTTTACAATAAAGAAGGCATGTTTGACAAATGTTGAAGAGATTCCTCTGCTAACCTTTAGTTGTCTTTTCTCTCTGAAATTCTAAGAGACTTATTATCTATTTGATTTATAGAATGACAACTGTATAGTGCCAGGCTTTATAATTATGTTTATCCTAGAGCATTAAACATAGAATTTTTTTAAGTGTTTACTTTTTTTTTTAAGTGAAGGTGGTTCATCTTTGTCATATCAAAGGCATAGACAGAAAACGTAGACATAAGGCAAAGTTTACCGTGGAACGGTTAAAATTAGTGCCCATATGAATTCCCACCTCCCAGCTTTCTGAATAGTGTAATGAGGTATGCAGATGTGAGCGCCATGAGACTATGGGAAGTGTTCCAGTAACGAGGTCATTACTGTATATATTTACAGGAGAAACAGGAGGGAGCCATGGAACAGTGTTGTCTTTGCTAAGAACATAGCTTCATTTAAAAGGAGCATTGGGGCACCTGGGTGGCTCAGTGGATTAAAGCCTCTGCCTTCAGCTCAGGTCATGATCCCAGGGTCCTGGGATTGATGCCCATATCGGGCTCTCTGCTCAGCAGGGAGCCTGCTTCCCCCCCCCCCCCGCCTGCTTCTCTGCCTGCTTGTCTGTCAAATAAATAAAATCTTTAAAAAAAAAGTTTTAAAGGGGCATCAACAAATCAGAGGAAGAGGAATTTGTATAAAATACCTCTTAAAGAAAAAAGATTTATTTACTTTAGAGAGGGATAGTAGAAGGGAGGAACCAAGGGGGAGGGAGAGAGAAACTTAGGCAGACTCTGCACTAAACACAGAGCTCCACCCGGGATTCGATCTCAGGACCCTGAGATCACAGTCTCAGTTGAAACCAAGAGTTGGATGTTAAACGGAGTGTACCACCAGGCACCCCTAAAAGACATCTTTCATCAGCTAGAGACCCTTGTTCTTACTGAGCCTGCACAGTTATGCCAAAGGATAAAAGCAGTAAGGGAAATGTTAGTACCCTCCAGGAAAGAAAAACATTGTGTCTCCTTGATATTCATATAAAAAATAAAGAAAGCACAATGAATTACACTGAGACATGAATAATGACAAAAAAGTGAGGTAGTATCATTAAATCTCTCTGATCATGTAACCAAAATGATTAAAAAATAATAAAAGTGATCAAACAATTCATAAGTAGCAACACAAAACCATTTCTAAAAGGTACACAATCTTAAAAATGTCTCTTACAAGAGTTCATGACAGATGATTCTATCATGCTTTGGCAAAGAAATACAGGAGTGAGAGAGGGAAGAAAGTGAGGGGAGACAAAGCCTGCTAAACTCAGCAGTTGATGGAGACGCAGCTTGCATATAGGGCCACTGCGTAGCTTACACTTGTATGATTAGCCCTATGTTTCATGACCTTGGAAGGCAGAGTTATACCCAGTTCCTAAAGCATGGTGTGAGTGAAGTTACAGTAAAAGCCTTAGCTGGGAAAGCATGAGGGAAGATTTCCCCAGATTATATCGGAGCATAGACATGAATGGAGTTGGGGCACTTGGGTGGCTCAGTCAGTTAAGCATCCAACTCTTGATTTCAGCTCAGGTCATGATCTACATGGTTTGAGTTCAAGCTTGGTGTCAGGCACTGCACTGGGCATGGAGCCTGCTTGAGATTCTCTCTCTCTCCCCACTCTCTCTAAAAAACAAAAAGAAAGGAATAGACTTGCCCATATTGAGGCTATAAATAATGAGACATGCGATACAAATCTAAAAACACATTGAATGAAAAATATGTATGTGTATGCACATGCACACATATGTTACTGGGAAATATAATTAGAAAAGAAATTCTCCAACTCAAAAATTCCTTCCAGAAAGATAGCAGAAATAGAAAACTTTTGTATTTGGGAGCCCCTGAGTGACTCAGTCAGTTACACACCTGACTTTGGCTTAGTTCATGATCTCAGGGTCCTGGGATTGAACCCTCCATCAGGCTCTGCGTTTAGTGACTTGGCTTGTCCGTCTGCCCCTCCCCACATTCATTCTCTCTCTCTCTCTCTCTCTCTCTCCCTCCCTCCCTCTCTCTCTCAGATATATCAATCTTCCAAAATACAAATGTTTCCTTTTTTTGTTTAGTAAACATTAACCTACAACGCAAGGCATATGACAAACATTCAGCTAACTGACTGCGAAGATAAAAATGAATCCCACATCCTCATACAGTCAGTCAGAGATGACCCATTAAAGACATATTTTCAGGGGCATTTACAGCCCAGTTTGTTACACATAGATTATATTCTGAGTTGATCTAATGTTGGAGATGACCACCTGCTTCAGCTAATTGGCCTCCTCCAGAGAGAAACAAACTTTTCCTGTCTTCATCACAGAAAGTAGTTTCGGAATTAGGAGCAAGGATTGGGCTCCTGCTCCCTCACAGAAACTGGACAAGAGGTTCTCTGTCCCTAGATGTTTTCACTTCAAAGAGACGGCCTCCAGGTCCTTGAGAAAAACATTGCTGCATTTTAGAACTCACAGAAGGCCTAATTTTCTACAGAAAAATAAAAAAACTGGAAAGTAAAATTTTTCTAAAACCTTCTGAGTAAAAGGAAGGGGCATAAAATTTTCCCCCTTACTTTGAACAGAGAGAATTAAGTCTTTTGTTTTTAACTGTATGTGTCCTAACAGAATGCATATGTATAAGCATAAGTTAAAGATTTTGGCCTGGAAGAGAACATACTCCCTCTGAAACTTCCTAAAATACCTCAAAAATAGTGTAAGTCAGGATATAAGATATGGTAGGTCTTTCATTGGAGTAAGTTTTCATATTTCAGTAACTAATTTATTCAAATTAAATTTACTCAATAAAGCTATGCATAGGGGCACCTGGGTGCCTCAGTCGTTAAGCGTCTGCCTTAAGCTCAGGTCATGATCCCACTGGGATTGAGACCCACATGGGGATCCCTGCTCAGCAAGGAGCCAGCTTCTCCCTCTTCCTCTGCTCCTGCTCCCCCAACTTGTGCTTGCGCGCGCTCTCTCTCTCTCTGTGTCAAATAAATAAATAAAATCTTAAAAAAAAAAAGCTATTCATAGACTTCAGTTATGGGAAAATTAAATATTTACATCTAAGTGCATTTACCTGTGGGAAAAGAGGAGAATGGTTAAACAATTGATTTTATATATTTATTTATAGTTTAAAAAGAAATCAGATGTGAGATGCCTGGTTGACTCCGTCTCCAACTCTTGATATCAGAGCTGTGAGTTCAAGTTCCATATTAGGTGTAGAAATTACTTAAAAATAAAATCCTTAAGGGGCACCTGGATGGTGTAGTTGGTTAAGCTTCCAACTCTTGGTTTTGGCTCAGGTTGTGATCTCAGGATTATGGGATTGAGCCCCTTCTTGGGGTCTGTCCTCAGCATAGAGTTTGTTAAAGATTCCCTTTCCCTCTGCCCACCTCCCTCCCTGCCATGACTTCTTTGACTCTTTCTTTCTCAAAACAACAACAACAACAACAAAACAACAACAACACACACACACACACACACCCCAAATCTTTAAAAAATAATAAAAAATTTGAAAAAAAAAGGAAGAAGGCATATGACTCTCTAACTAGCCTGTAAACTAATAATTAAAAAGTGGCGTTGGGGAATAAAGTAACTTTAGAAATCCAACCAGAATGAACATCATTTGTACCTTACCAGTGATGACCCTCCTTCTCAGAATTTGTACCCCATAGAATAGGTCTGTGCTACACCTTCACTGCCTTTTATGTAAGGTTTATAGTGTGTGAGCAATTTCACTTACCCCTTCTATATATCTTAAATCACATGTTCTAAATGTTGATCTTTTAATTCTCTGTGATTAAAATTGTCTCTTATATGTGCAATAAAGGCAGTTATTTTATGAGGAATTTTCTATTAATGTGTATGGTGCTTGTGCATATAAACAAAAAAACCCAAAGCAATGCATGGAAAATTAGAAAGTATTGCCAAGTAAGAAGATGATAGTACAAATAACATAACATAATTTCAATACCTTAGTTTATGCTATTTTTCCAAATTTTTCTATTGTTAGATAAAAATGTAGATTTGTATATCATCCACATAGATTTATATATTGTCTATATATTCTTTTAGATTCTCCCTTTTCTTTCTCTTAAGAGGTATTTGAGAACAAGAGAGAGACAGTGTGCATGCACACAAGTTGGGGGAACCAAGGGAGGGAATCTTCAAGCAGACACAGCACTGAGTGTGAAACTTGGCTCAGTCTCCCTACCCATGAGATCATGACCCAACCCAAAATCAAAAGTTGGACACTCAACAGAATCCGCTCCCCCTAGAGTCAACTTTTTTATTTAAAAATGAATTATGAGTATTTTCTCAATTAGAGCTCATCGAGTTAGCTAATAGCTTACTAACTATTAGCAATAGTTAGTAAGTTAGCTTATTAACTAATAGTAATACTATTACTTAGTAGTAGTTTACTAATAGCTTAACTTCACTTTTGTAGAAACACTGTCATTTTAAAACCATTCTTGGGTGGGTTTTTTTATGTTTTTTGAAGTATAATTGACATACACTATCCAGTTTTAGGTCTACATTATAGTGATTCCATATTTTTATGCATTAGGAAATTAATAGTTACCATCTCTCACCATACAGCTACTACAATATTATTCACTGTGTTTCCTGTCCTGTACCTTTTATCCCCATGTCATATAACTGTAAGTTTGTAACTCTTAGTCTCACTCACCAATATCTGTCTTTCCTTACCCTCTATCTTCTGCCAAACTAGTTTATTTTCTGTAGTTATGAGTCTGTTCCTGCTTGTTCATTTGTTATGATTTTAGATTACACATGTAAATGAAAACATACAGCATTTGTCTTTGTCTGACTTACTTCTTTTAGCACAATACTCTCTAAGTCCGTCCATTTTGTTGCACACAGTTTTACATGATTTTGTGTTCCTGCGGTTCTTGGTCACGCCACTTCTAAGAGTGGAGAGGTGGGCCAGACAAAGTGGTGGGCAGGAAAGTTTACTGAGCAGGAGTATAAAGCTCCCAGAGAGGGAGGGAAGCCCAAGAGAGTTGCCCTCAGACTTTCTAAGTTTAGGGGTTTTAACAAGCTCTTTTGCAGAACTTTGTTAAGCCATCAGGGTGTGCTGAGTTGTGCCAATCAGGGCTTGGGTCACGTATCTATCTAACTCTCAGAGTAATGCCCACATGCTGATGCTCCTTTATTTTTGCTGACATCGGGGACTTGGGTCTTAACTGCTCCTTGTCTGTGATCGTGGCAAATGCTTTTGTGGTTGAATTTCTTACTTTAAGAAATTTTGCCCAAGTCATTTCTGCAAAGTCTGCGAAGCAGAGCATCAGCGCAGTCCTGTTTAAGCTGAAAACAGGATGTCAGTGCTGAATTATTTTAGCTGTCCTGAGTCTGTATTTCCTTGCTGGCGACACTAGCCCTGACTACCTAACTCCTAACAGCGGCAAGATTTCACTCTCTCTCTTTTTTTTAATAGCTGTGTCATAATGTGTGTGTGTGTGTGTGTGTGTGTGTGTGTGTGTTTGTGAGATGTTCTTTCATCTCTCAGGGACACTTAGGTTGCTCACATATCTAACTATTACAAACAAAGTTGCAGTAAATGTGGGGGTGTGTATGTTTCTTTGAATTGGTGTTTTCATTTTTCTCATATAATTGCGCAGATGTGGATTTGCTGAATTGTATGGTATTTCTGTCAGTAGTTTTTTGAGGAAGCACTGTTTTAAGTAGTGGTTATGCCAGTTCCCATTCCCATCAAGAGTAGGCAGGGGCTCCCTTTACTATACATTCTTTCATCACAGCCAATCTGATGGATGTGAGCTGATATCTCATTGTGGTTTGGATTTGCATTTCCCTTATGACTAGCGATTTTCATGTACCTGCTTTTCATGTACCTGTTGGCTCTCTTATGTCTTCTTTAGAGATGTATCTGTTCAAGTCTTCTGCCCATTTTTAATCCTTCTAAAACAATACTAAGTTGTGTAATTTCTTTATGTATTTTGAATAATAACCCCTTACCCACTATGTATTTCCAAACATCTCACATTTACTGCTTTATTTGTTTGATAAGATTTTTATCCTTCTTTTATTTTTAAAAGAAGCTTTTTTTTTTAATTTGACAGACAAAGATCACAAGTAGACAGAGAGGCAGACAGAGAGAGGGTGGGGGGAAGCAGGCTCCCCACTGAGCAGAGAGCCCAATGCGGGGCTTGATCCCAGGATCCTGAGATCATGACCTGAGCTGAAGGCAGAGGCTTAACCCACTGAGCCACACAGGTGAGCCAGTTTTTAAACTTCTTTTGTTAGTGTAATAGATCTTGTTGCTGGATTTGCCAGTGTTGACCCATTCTTTTGTCTCAGGCATAATTTCCACTTGATTGTGTTGTATGATTCTTTCAGTGTATCTTTAAGAATTTTTTTGTTTTTGTTTTTAAAGATTTTATTTATTTGACAGAGATCACAAGTAGGCAGAGAGTCAGGCAGAGAGAGAGGAGGAAGCAGGCTTCCCACTGAGCAGAGAGCCCGATGCAGGGCTCGATTCCAGGACCCTGGGATCATGACCTGAGCCGAAGGCAGAGGCTTTAACCCACTGAGCCACCCAGGGGCGCCTTTAAATTTTTTTAAGTTTAAATTCTACTTAGTTAACATCAGTATAATATTAGTTTCGGGTGTGCAGTTTAGTGATTCGTTATTTCCATACATCACCTAGTGTTCCTCACAACAATTGTACTTCTTTTATTAATACTTTTTTGAAGATTTTTACAACCATGTCCATTAAGGATATTGGCCTGTGATTTTCTTTCTTTTTGGTCTCTGTCTGGGTTTAGCATCAGGGTAATGCTGTCCTTGTAAAAGAATCTTGGAAGCATTCTTTCTTATTCAATTAAAAAAATAATTCGAACAGTATAAGTAACAACTCTTCTTTAGATACTCAGTAGAGTTTATCTGAAAAACAGCCTACTTGTCCTGGACTTTTGTTTTTTGAGACTTAAAATTGATGGTTTAATTTTCATTTCTTGTAATCAGTCTATTCTAATTTTGCATTTCTTCTTGATTCAGTCTTGGAAGGTTGTGTGTTTCTAGGAATTCATCCTTTCATTTTTCATTTTATTTGTTGGGCCTTTTTTTTTTGTGCATCTCCCTGGACATTTATTAATGTATCTTTTCAAGGAAACAACTTATAGTTTTATTGATCTCCTTGTGTTGATCTGTTCTTCTCTATTGATCTGGTCTTGGGTCTTTAGTCTCTATTTCACATTTCTGCTCTCACCTTTATTATTTGCTTTCTTCTAATTAGTGATTTTGTTTGTCGGTCTTTCTCTAGTTCCTTTAGATGTAAGGTTAGATTGTGGGAGGTTTTTCTGGTTTCTTGAGGTAGGCCTCTGTCACTATAATTTTGCTCTTAGAACTGCTTATGATACATCCCATAAGTTTTCAAAAGTTTTGGTTTCATATTTGTGTCCAAGTATTTTTTTTTAATTTCCTCTTCAAAAATGTTTCTGCTCTTTTCTCTCCCTCATCCTTCTAGAATTCTGGTCGTATAAATTTAGCACACTTGATGTAGTTTGAGAAGTCTCTTATCCTATTTTTTTTTTCTTTTCTTTTTCCTGATTTACTCTGTCTTCCAGATTGCTAATCCATTCTCTTATGTCATAATCTTCTCTTGATCCCCTTAGTTTATTTTTTTTTATCTTGTTTATTGTTTCCTTCAGCTCTGTTGCATCTCTAATTATATTTTCTGTATCTTTTTTGGAAGTTCTCACTGAGTTCATTCATTTTTACCTCAAGGCTGGTGAACATATCAGGGAGATCATCACCAAGGCTGGTGAACATCTTTATGACTATTCCTTTGAACTCTTTTTCAGATAAATTACTTATCTCTATTTCATTAGATTTTTTTTTTCTGTGGCTTTTATTTCTTTTATTTGGAACATATTCCTGTCTTACCTTTTTGTTTGGCTTTCGTTATTTATTTCCATGAATTAGGAGGAACATTCTTGAAGGACCTTCTGTAAGAGTGTCCCCTGAGTAGACCATGTGTGCCTAGTGGCTTTGGTTAACTGGCTGGAACTGGAGTAGTCACAGGCTGTGGGGATGCTGGGCTGTGCCATGTGTCTAGCTGAGCAAGATGCATAGAGCTAGAGTAGGTACATGGGTGAGGTACTCTGGGGCACACCATGGTGGGGCTGCCTCAGCAGAAGGGCTAGAGCTATAGGGGTACAGATTAGGTCTGTGCCTGCATATGTTACGCCCAGGCCACCTTGGTAGGACAACTGGGATATATAAATGCTTCACATTTATTATATAACAAATAATTCCAGGATGACCATTTGTATAACTATGGATCTCCCCTGTATTCCCACTTATTTTCTCAGGTTATGTTGAACTTAAGGAAGTTGAATAGTTGCTTAGCATTTTACAAACCTTTTGAGGTTTTATAGATACAACAGGCAAAATACTTTTCAGAAGGTTTGAATAACTTCATAAAGATTGAAATAAATTAATAAGTATAAAAATGGATTTTTATTTCTCCATGTCTTGAATTTGTATAATGTCTGAAAGGCATAGATTATTTGTTTCTATGTGACCTTTTTGCATTTTCAAGACTAGCCTGTTCTTACAATTTAGACAATGCTATTCCATTTCACTCACCTTTATCACATGTCTAGTAGAAATAAAGTTGTTAAAGTATCATTGAAACAAAAAGGGTCATTGGTGGTGAAAGCTGTTTGTTACTTAAGTTATTTTAGTGTTGACAGGTTGTCCTTCAAGAGTTCTATGACAATGGTGACTCAGGAAATAAAGTGCTATTAGAGAACCTGTTTTTAAAGAAGTCTTACTCATTGATGTGGTGGGGTTTTTTTGTTGTTGTTGTTTTTGTTTTTGTTTTAAAGATTTTATTTATTCACTCGACAGAGAGAGAGAGAGATCACAAGTAGGCAGAGAGGCAGGCAGAGATAGAGGAAGAAGCAGGCTCCCCACCTAACAGAGAGCCCAATGCGGGGCTTGATCCCAGGACCCTGGGATCTGACCTGAGCTGAAGGCAGAGGCTTTAACCCACTGAGCCACCCAGGTGCCCCTGATGTGGTGGTGTTTTAATGCCACTGTCATGTAGTGAACAGTTTTCTTCTTCATTTTTAACTGCAGACTGTTTTTCATCCTAAAATTTCATTCATATTGGTGTGGAAGGCACAGGAAAATGCCTTGGTCCTTATCATTTACAAGTTTTATCATCTTGGGTAAACCTCTTAAAAAAAAATGTACCTTTCTCTCAGTTTCCTTTTTCTTCTAGAATGCTTGATCATATACTGTGAAAATCACTGAATGTAATTGGGATAACAGTAAAGAAGTAAGGGAAGAAAGGGCAGAAAGAGATAGGAGAGAGAAAAAGAAAGCAGGGTAGAGACAGAAAGAGAGATAGTAAGAATGTTAAGAATATTGAGGCAAAATCTTGTTATTTTCTTCCTGGTTGTTGCTGACATATGCAGTGGTGATCCCCCTGGCCAGTGCTTTCTCAGTGGGGCAGCATCAAAAACGAACAACACAACAGAACATAAAGGGTAGCTTCTGTTTATTCTTGCAAAGCCTAAAGAAAACCAAAGATATATTGCCATCTATTCTTCTTTTTATTATGCTATGTTCGTCACCATGCAGTACTTCATTAGTTTTTGATGTAGTGTTCCATAATCCGTTGTACGCGTGTAACAGCCCAGTGCTCATTGCAATATGTGCCATCTATTCTCATACCTTTCTCATGTTTCTGTTTATGTTTAGAAATGAATATAGTTGAATTCACTATTTTTTTAATTTCTTTTTTTTCTTAATTATGTTAGTTACCATACAGTATGGTTATTAAATTCACTGCTGAAAAAGTAAGCTTTAGGGATATCTGGGTGGCTCAGTTGGTTAAGTGTCTGTCTTCAGCTCAGGTCATGATCCCAGAGTCCTGGGGTGAAGCCCCACATCCGGCTTCCTGCTCAGCCGAGAGTCTGTTTCTCCCTCTCCCTCTGTTTCTTCCCCTGCTTGTGCTCTCTCACTCTCTGTCAAATAAATAAATAACTTTTTAGAGGAAACTGTATCACATACAGAACTGTAAAAGTTAGGAAATAATTCTAAATGATGTACATACTGGGTTATGTCTCAATCACTCATCTTTGAACAATTGCTTCTTTTTTTACATTTTACTAGGGCCAGCTCATGAAGATTTCCATTGTTTGTGATCATATACAGTGGGTTAACAGGAGTTGTTAAATTATTTTCTGCCTTCTATGGAGTTCAGTAAATCTATACAGCCTAACTTTAAGTTGTATTCTTTCTTTTTCTCTCGGGTCTTCACACGTGGGCTTATGCCAGTTTGATTGATGCTTACTCAGTGTAATAAAGTAACTCTTCTGGAAGGTTACATTTGTTTTCTTTATGACAATAACTTTCCAAATTAAAGCTCTAGAGAGAGCTTATAAAGCAATTTCCCTTGGTCAACAGAGGTTTTTTTTGTTTTTTTTTCTTTTTTTAGCATCTAAAATGGTCTCTGGGACCGTAAAATTATTTAAGCCTTGGAAGAAATTAGCTAGAAAATGTAGACAACATAACCAAATTGTCTTTTTATTGCATGGAATTTTTTGAATGAGTTAGTCAGTTGTTCAATTTGATTTTATAGGACCAGTATAGCAATACTTTATAATCAGGGAATTGAAAAGGAGTTCAAATATGTGGTTTACCAAATCTCTGCCATTTTGTCATTGCCTGGGAAATTTTTCATGTGTGCTCGGCCAGAGGGTCCTTTCTATGCCACTTTGGCATTCTGGGGTGATTAGCCGGTGATGCTACTATTGTGTATGATGGTTTCTTGACCTGAGTCGCTTGACTGAAATCATTGGGTCAGTGAACAGGCTTTTGGATCCCTATGCCTGAAAACTAACTTGAGCTACAGAGTAAATGACTCGCTTGAGCTACAGGGTTGTAATGACTCACATGACCCGGGAAGTAGAGAATTTAACCTGGCTAAATCATGACAAATTTAAGGTACTTTTAGCCCAATTAAAAAAAAATCCCTCTGAGAATTCATCTGTGTAGAGAGAACTTCTTACACATGGCTAGAGAAAAGGGTTATCAGCTGGTTTAAGTATAAATGTTGCTTATAGTTCATGAGCTAATAGGGTGGGCTTCTTTGATTTTTATTTTCTTGTATCTCATGACCTTCTCAACCATTCCTTTAGCAGAGATAGGTAGTTGGTTGGGATATCATGTTGGACATGCCATCTCAAAGGTGCGGTGCTAGGGAAGGGTGGTTTCCAGAGTAAATGTGTTAAGATTTGCTGAAAAAAATGAGCAATAGATACCTTAGCAACTCTGACATTTGGCATCTGAAAGCTTGAATTTGTGTGACATCTTTACTCAATAGGACTTTTCCTTAAAAAAAAAAAAGTTAAAGGGATGTTTTTTCCTTAAAATTGGAGTGACTGAACAGTTGTCATTGTGCTAATGAAGCTGAAAGAAAAGCAATTAAAAATCCAAATGTCTGAGAAATGACATCCATTAAACCTTCATTATACTGCTATTAACTCGGAGTTTATTATGTCACACGGTAGATGTATGAGATGATCACTTCGGAAAAGCTAAAATTGACTTATTTACGTGTATTTATTTTCTTAAGTTTACCATAGATACGTTTCCGTAGTTTGTATAAAATGTGTTAGTCACAAGTTGTATTTAAATTTGCTGCAGATTTTCAACTGGATCTCATATAAAGAAATTATAGATGTAAACACTCAAAAATTAGTAGCTTTTACATTGGTAGCAATATGTACAGCTGGCTCTGTAAGCTGTAGCATTTTTTTTTTTCACACTTAAATGTAAGGCAGTCCCCACTCTAACTTTTCCTTAGCCTAGCTGAACTGGAATTAAAGGATGTGGACCCTATTAAAAAGGACCCTATTATACATCAATACATACCTCCCAAAAAAAAAAAAAATGGGGGATTGCATAATTAGCAACACCTTACAAACACAAGTACACCTCAGTCTGAAACTACCTATGAAACCCCATGGTGTTGAACACATGTCCAACACAGACTGTTGGTTTGTGAAATTAGAAGTAAGGGCAAATAGAAAATACTTCTGCCGCATTTACCTCTACTTTAAGGAAAGGGCACATCTATAGGTCAACTATCCAATTTAGATTACTACTTTCTTGGTCATCCAACCTTTCCCAAATGCTTTTCCTGGGCTAGCTTCTTTCCCCCAGGCTTCAACTCTTCTCTGGGGTTGACATTATTGTCCCCAACCATTTAAGAAAAAAACAAAATTTTTTTTTTAAATAAGATACCTCATCACTCCTAGAGAATTTATTTTACCTTGATAATTTCATATTATTAGCTCTTAAAACTATAATACAATTGTTACTGTCCATCCAAGGGAGCTGTAATGCAGACATTAAGAATATTAGCTTTGGAGTCACACAGATTCGAATATTTGCCAGTAGTTTGATACTGAGTAAATTTAGTTTCTGATGCTTATTTTCTTCATGTAGGAATGAATGCAATATTAGTATAATTACAACCTCATAGATATGCAAACACTCCATAATTAATTGCTTTACATGAATAGCTATAATAGCATTTTGTTTCTGCAGATCAAGAATGCCCAAATATTAGGGGCCCAAATGGGAGATCATAATGGGATCATCTTCAGCCCTATTGCTTAATGTTCTCAGATTAAGATGTTTTGTTAAGCAAAAGTATCATCCAGGATGCCAAAGAATAATCTGAAAGTATTCCCTATCCCAACTTCTTTTGGTTTAATCCCAAGCTTGTATAAAACATTAAATATCTTTCCACTTCAATGTTCTATCGTGACTGATTTAATAGAATTTAACTTCTCCATTAATCATCAGGGCCTATACTTCTAAGGAACCCAGTGTAATTACTTTCTATAACTTCCACCTTGTATCTAACACCATATTCCTGTTGAGTATAGCTATAAAAAGACCTGTGACCCACGGTTAAAATGGAGCTATACCATATTCTGTATTACTGCATTTCCTCAGGAAAATCGGTTGGTCTTCCCTGACTAGCTTTTTCCTTTACCTCACCCTTCCAGGCAAACTCAAGCATGGGCCATATCTATACTATGTCGAGTCTTTTAATATCTGTCTATTTTTACTGAGGCTTAGTTTTTATGACCATGTTGGATTCTGTGGAGTGGGCTTTCTGACTTGCTTTAGGATGAAGACATTTGCCTAGATCAGATTATCCCCACACCTTTTCCAAAACTGATACCATGCAACGCGGATAGAAAATACATTTAGCCTACCCTGACAGGGTAACTAGATGATAGAGCAAAGTATAAACTTCATCTTGTAAATTTAAGTGGAAGAAAGAAACCTGGGATAAGTAGAATCAGGGCTGTGAGCCTGACGGTAGGTGCACAGAAGAATAGGGACAGTAAGGTCCTAGGAGCAGAAGAAGACAGACAACTTCAGTAAAGGTTTACTTCCTGAAGAAGGTAGTTCTGTCTCCCATCAGAACTCCCATGCCCAGCTCCAAGAAGGCACACGTCAGATCCATCACAGTGAACAAATTAAAAGGAAAACGTGTGGCACAGTAGGTTTCCCTGGGAGAAGCAGCAGATACTTAAGCTATGGAATAAGCCAGCTAAGGCTAAGAACTTGTTAAAATACAGTAGAGAAAACCACTGCCAATGACAGCATTTACCTATTGGAAGTGTTAGGGGCTATAGGAACGCACAGGAGAAAATCACCCCTCAGGGAGCAGAAGCAACGATCAGAGGGTTGGCATTTGTAGACATGAATTTTCGTTTATTTGTTTTTAATTTTGTAGACATGAATTTTTAACACAGTTACTATACATACGTTTTATAGGCTCAGATTTCAAAAGGAAACATGAACATAATGAGACAAGTAGATGATACAAGAAAAAGAATCAAATGGAAACTCTAGACCCAAAATAGGTGATATTGAAAAGGAAGTTTTTTTTTTTTTTTTAAGATTTTTATTTATTTATTTGACAGACAGAGATCACAAGTAGGCAGAGAGGCAGGCAGAGAGAGGAGGAAGCAGGCTCCCTGCTGAGCAGAGAGCCTGATGCGGGCCTTGATCCCAGGACACTGAGATCATGACCTGAGCCGAAGGCAGAGGCTTTAACCCCCTGAGCCACCCAGGCACCCGAAAAGGAAGTTTTTATGAGGTCATAATAACAACGAGTAAGGGTGCTAGAAGAGATCATGCAAACAGTCAGGAGAAGGCTGGTGTGGTTATACCAGCATCCACTAGGTTATATAGGAGGATGTTTGATAATAATTTATTCTGTACGTTTAATATAGTTTTCTATATATATGTAAAATTTAAAAATTAAAAAAATAAACATACACTGAAGATCCTAGTCAATGAAATTAAACAGGAGAAAGCAATTCAATATATAACAAATGTGGAGAAGAAGGTGAAAGTAACTCTTAAGAAATCGCTTTTTTATTTAGCTGGAAAAACTGAAAAAAAGTCAATGGAAAAGCTACTACAGCTATGGGAAAATTCATGAAAGGGGGCGGGATATGAATTAAATCACTCATTATGTATAAAAACAATCAACTAGATGCCATAGTGAAAAGAGAAGACCTCATTTTCAGTAATGAAAATATGAAATATGGTAGTAAGAAATCTGTTAATCTTGGAGGAAGGAAATGGTAAGTAGATCCTCAGAAACAGTAGTGGGCCTGAGCAGTGCTTGAATAGCTGAGTAACATCTCCTAAAACACCTACATGTTAAAACCTAAGAGGAAGCGTCAGTAATAAAATCACTGCATATGACTCAGACGGACGGACAGATGCGTATAAGAGAATCTAAATCTAAATCTAAAATCTAGACAGACAGCCCAGTGCATAGGAAATTTAGTATGCAGTATGGATGTTGTTTCAAATCAATGAGAAAGAGGTAGACTTTTTAATGAATGGTGTTGGAGTGTTGGGTCACCTAGATAGCTCTTCCTAAAATGTTACCTCACATTGCATGATGGGGTCATGTCCACATGGTCTGAAATTTTAAAATGGAAATGTAAACCATGTCATTATAAAATGACATTGGTTGAATTCTTCTGTGACCTTGGAGTGAAAAACATTTTTATTCAAATTCCGGAAATAGTACAAGGAAATAAGAATTATTGTGAATATATAATTCAGAGACTTTTAGAAAATAAGGAAAAATAAAGTAACGAAATTATTTGCTGTATATAGGCCAGGCATAGGTCAATCTCACAAACTCAAACCTCCTTGTTACCAAGTAAAAAAGATCCGAACTCCTGAGAACACAGTGGTCAAACGCATAAAAAGTTTTCTTAAAGAAATGCCAGTAACCTGTAAGCCTGTGAAAACAATGCTCAGATTTACTCTTATAAGAGAAAATCAAAACAACACTTAAAATGTTTTCTCATCTCTTGAAGCGATGAAAATCAGACCATTTGACACCAAAATTAGGAGAAAAGAAATTGTGTTATTTATCTCTGTAGGGATGGTATTTGACAATATCTTACCACTTCAAGGCAAGTATTTTCTTTTTTATAACAACTCTAAAATCAGGTTGTATTTTGTGTATGACACATCTCTCTGTAGGGTAGCAGGCCGATCATGTCTTAATTATCACTAGTGTAATTATCATGTATCGTAATTCAAGTTTTTTATTTATTTCCAGTCAAACAGAGTGTGATATTAGTTTCAGATATACAATATAGTGATTTGATATTCTATACAAAATCTGGTGCTCGTCATCACAAGTGGCCTCCTTACTCCCCATCCCCCACTCTCACCCATCCCCCCACCCACCTTCTCTCTGGAGACCATCAGTTTATTCTCTGTAGATGAGAGTCTGTTTCTCAGTTTCCTTCTCTTTCCCTCTCTCTCTTTTCTCCCCTTTTGCTTATTTGTTTCTTAAATTCCACATATGAATGAAATCCTGTGGTGTTTGTCTTTCTCTGGTTGAATTCTTTCTCTTAGCATAATATGCTAGCTCTGTCCGTGCTGTTGCAAATGACAGATTTTGTTCTATTTTAGGGCTATTACTCCATTGAGTTTGTATACCACTTCTTTATCCACGCATCACTTGATGGACACTTAGGCTGTTTCCATATGTGACTATTGTAGATAATGCTGCTGTAAACATTGGGTGCATATATCCTTTTGATTTAGTATTTTTGTATTCCTAGTGTAAATTCCCCCTAGTGCATTTGCTGGATCATAGGGTAGTTCTATTTTTAACTCTCTGAGGAAACTTCATACCCCTTTCCACAGTGGCTGCATGACTTTGCATGCCCGCCAGCAGTGCACAGCCAGGGGTGCCTTTTTTCTTCACATTCTTGCCAATACTTTTTGTTTTACTGTTTTTGATTTTACCCAATCTGACGGGTGTGACGTGATAGCTCACTGTGTTTTTTTATTTGCATTTCCATGATGATCAATGATGTTGAGCATCTTTTCATGTGTCAGTTGGTCATCTGTCTGTCTTGTTGGAAAAAATGTGTATTCCTGTCTTTTGCCCATTTTTAATTGGATTATTTGGGAGGTTTTTGATGTTGAGTTTTAGAAGTTCTTTATATATACTGGATACTATCCCTTGAGCAAATACATCATTTGCAAACACCTCTCCTATTGCATGGGTTGCCTTTTAACGTTGTTATTGTTTCCTTCACTGTGCAGAAGCTTTTTATTTTGATGTAGTCCGAGTAGTTAATTTTTGCTTTTGCATCCCTTACCTCAGGAGGCATATCTCAAAAAAGATTGCTTTGGTGGCATATGAACATTTTAATAGTTTTTTTCCCATCATCTAAGTTGAGTTACGTGCAGAATTGATAGCTCACAGGTTGGAGTTGTACACCAAGCAAAGCAAGTGAAGGCATAAGAAATTGCCAAATTTATCAGTGTAACTGAAGACTTTTAAAGCAATAATAGGCTAGTGTCACTGATTCATTCAAAATTCAGAATCATCTCTGAGATAGGGTGCATCAACTTACAAAAACTTTCTGGTCACCTTGAGTAGAAAATGCAAGTTTTCTTAAACAGTAATATATCCAAGTGGGTTCCAGTCCTTTGGATTTAAAATCCAGAGATAATGGTGCCACTATGTAAAGAAATGTTGCTTTCAACAATAAATGTTGCAAAAGGACAGTGTACTATAAAACAAATACGAAGTTTGATGACTTTGAGTTAAAAAGTGATTCAGAGTAGGGCTTAAATATGACACATTTAGAAATGGCTTAATTAAATTATTTAACTTTTAATTTCTGTTTTATTATACAAGAAGAATTGAATATATGTGTTCATAAGATATGTCTTCATCTCCAACTTGTATTTCTCTGTTCGGATCATTTTCTCTTTAATTTTTTATTTAAGTGCACCTGATATACAGTGTTGCCTTAGTTTCAAGTGTACAGCATAGTGATTCAACTTTTCTGTTACACTATGCTCAACAGATAATAATATAAGTAAACAAGGTGCTTAAAGATATAAAAATGCTAACATACCTTATGTTGATCTCCATCATGCTGTTAATATTGTATGATCATTTTGTAACTATTTCATGCATGTTGCATGAAAAATTTTTTGGGGGGGGGATCACATTTCTATGTGAAAGACAATATACACATATACACATATACAAAAAAAAATAACTGAAACCCTGAAGTGTTGAATTTGAAATGGAAGTACATTAGACAATATATATCCTAGGCTAGCTACCAGAAAAGTTAGAAGAAAAGATACTGACAGTAAACTCTGGTCCCTAATTAGTGATAAATTCTACTCTTCACTAAGAAGAACTGGCACTTCCTGGAGAACTGACAGTCTTCAGTCCTTGACAGGGAATCATAAGAAGGGCCTGTAACATTCTGTGAGAAAAACAAAAGACAAGCAAATAAAAATGTACTTCTAAAAAAAAACCTGTAAAGACCACCTTGAACTCTTCCCTATTTGTCAATTTTAGAACTACTTAAACATCACATAGAGAA
The DNA here is from genome assembly GCF_009829155.1 of Mustela erminea. NCBI lineage: Eukaryota > Metazoa > Chordata > Mammalia > Carnivora > Mustelidae > Mustela > Mustela erminea. The sequence continues at coordinate 25,577,628 of NC_045616.1, read as the reverse complement.
ATACTTCAGTTGCCTGAAACACTCTAAACTTATGAAAAATCCATGTTTATAATTATGTTCAAAAAGAAAGTGAACAGCAAACAATGACAACAAATATTTGACACTATTAGAAATGACCCACTCCCTCGCTCTCTGAAAATTGGTTAGTGGGAAGAATTATACATTAGTCCTGGCATTCCTCTGGAAAATATTTTCATGGTTAAAATCATGTAATTGCTGAGAAAAATCTGTAATGAAGAATAATAGTGGATAAATATAGAAAGAATGATAAAAACATATATATTTTTCCCATTCTTTAAAATTTCTAAAATAGTCATTTGGAAAAGACCTTCAACGTATGCTAGGTCCATGATGTAAAATATTCACGGCAAACCTGGGTTGTCCAAATTCTCATTCTTTAGATCACTTGCTGTATAAAGAGTGAAACTAAGTCTGCATGGAGAGTGGTTTCTGTCACTATTTAAAGTCAGAGATGAATCTCATCCTCACTAATCATGGGAGAACTGAAATGTCAGGTCTCCTAATGTGATGTGATCCAAAATGTACAGCATCGTCTCTTAAAGTAATCTTGTCAAAATCATTTCAACTTGAATCTACTGGAATCTTTAGATAAAACATGTATTCTGCTAGTAATAAAATATGGTGGGATTGTCAAATCCCAACATGAGGAAAGATCACTTCAGTGCAGAAGGTAGGAAACATCTACAAAAGAAATCATGGCCATCACTGCCATCAAAGGAAGACTCATTTGGATTAAAAAGACAACCTAAAGGACTCAGCTAATTATCTATTCAAGCAGGAGTAAATGATATTGGGGAAAACAGAGAAAATATGAATATGGATTGGATATTAGATATAATTAGAGAATAATTGCTGCTTTAGTTAGGTCTGATAACCATGTCTCAGTTATGTAAATGAGTCCTTATTTGTAAAAGATTCTCAGAGAAGTATTCATTGTTGAAATGTAATGGTGCCTGCAATTTATTTTAAAATGCTTTTAAAGAAATAGTTGAAGCAAATAGTTTTTAATTCTTCAAGGTAATATGCATATAGCTTTTCATTTTATTCTGTAATATCTATTTAAATATTTCTGTAACTAAGAGGAAAAACAAACAAAAAGGTTCTTTGGAGTTCTTACATCTTCTTGTATATTTTTTCACCCTTCCTCATGAACTCTGGATGAAAGGAACCTGAACTCCTTCCTTAAAGAACTCCACCATTCCACCATGTAGATGACTCATAAGGAAAACAAAAACAAAAATTTAAATTTTTATTTAATTAAAGTTAATTAATTTAAATTAATTAAATTTTATTTAATTTAAATTTAACTAATTAAATTTAAGTTGTTTTTATGATTAAAGACAAGGACATGTCTTTAACTGAAAAATTTTTAAAAATATAGTTTTTCATAGATATGAGAATATTTAACATTTTGTTAGTTTTTCAAAAAGGGATCAGCAAAAAAAAAATTAGGAGCTGCCATGGAAAATGAATATTTAAATAGCTGAGAATTGTTAATATTTGAAATTTTTAATGAATCTGTAAAACCATTACTCATTTTCATTAAATGCACTCAAATAGTTTTTAGAAGATATATTTTTAAAGGATTTATGTACTGTAGAGAGCACATGAGCAGGGGGAGGGGCAGAGTGACAGAGAGAATCTCAAGCAAACTCCCCGCTGAGTGTTGAACCCCAGGCAGGATTTGACCCCACAACCCTGAGCTCATGACCCAAGTGGAAAGTCTTTTTTAAGCTTGTTTTGCATTTATCTGACAACTCTACTGTTTTTTCAGTGAATATGAACTTCTGTCTTTTCCCTAATGCTTTTCTCCTTCCTCTTTGATCTTATTCTGATAGGGGATAGAGAGAATTTAATGAATAACACCATCATAAGAAATAAGATTATAATTAGTATAATTGAAAAATAATTGTAGTTGTAGTGCGTATAGATACAGCATTTTTCACTAAATTGAATTCAATATCAAGTCCATAAATAAATTGAGTCCCCTCAGATTGCCATTTGGTTAACCCATGCTGTGTCAAGCAAGACAGTTAAACTCGAGAGTTTGAAATTCCTGGGATGAGACAAGGATTCCTACCACTCTCCCACGCTGGCTGTTTGATCTCATAAAGTCTTAAAACATTTGTGCACAGTAGGTGCACATAATTGACAAAAGCCTTAGGAAAAAGTCAATTGTATCAAAGTGGGGGGTAAAACATAACCTGGAGGTAAAATCAAATAAAATACAGATTTGAAACTGGCTAAAAGGGAGAAATTACTACAACAACTGCACACTGGAGAAGATGATTTAATGATTTGCATTATTACAATTACTCTATTATTCGAAGGGATATTGTTTGGCGCAATATTAAAAATCCTAGCATGGAATAATGGAACTTATCCTTGAAAGCTAAATATTAGGAAAGCATAACCTCTTATTAGATTCAACTGCAGAAACCACAGACGGACAATATGTCATCAAAATAAAAAGACATTATTCACTAATAGAAATTAAGAATTTAATAAAAGGAGATATTTAAGTTTTAAAAAAGTAAAAAGATAATGTAATTCTGGATATATACCAGCTGTTACTATTTTCATCAAGATGATTATGAAGTTTAGTTGCAAATTGGTATGAAACTAATATTGGGATAATTGAGTGGCATGCAGATATGATACCTTTAGACCTTTACCTCTTACATAAAAACACTGTCCAGATGGAGCATGTGCTTTAAATGTCCAAAAGGAAATCAGAAAATAATTTATTATTTTGGAGGACAGAAACCTTTCTACTTCTATCACAGCCTATGAGGAAGGTAAGGATATGTGAAGGAGATGGTCAGTAGCTGGCTTGAAATCTTGAAAGTACATGAATGACAGACCTGCTAGCAAATGCCCTAATGGGACTTCTGTGGTACAGAAGTAGCAGTGTGTAATTGCTCTGTCTCCGTTATTTATGGCAAATAAATGTGGAGCCGTTGTAATCATGGGTTCATGAGAAACACTATTTTATACTGTCAGAGTGTAAAACAGGGATATGTAGTGATGAAGACAGCTTCCTCCTGTGTAAATGATGTGATCACCTACGTAGCTGAAACACCTCAGATATTAGTTAATCTGACCTAGACAGAGAACACGTAATAAGCCAAGAAAGGACCTAGGGGTTTCTCTGGTTGATCTCAACTACATCTGGCTCTGCTCCAGTCTTCCTGGATTTATTAAATTATTAGTAGAACCTGACACTGGGTAAAATCTCTAATTTGTACTGATCTAGGCAGGCAGTGCTTGAAGTGGTATCTCCCTGAGAGGTTGTCCTCAGTGATACTGAGCTTCAAACCGCCTCTTCTAAAGCTGATAATTCCCACCGTGATGCAAAATGCCTTACTTAGTTATCGTTCCAGATTGTTGTCTTTCCAAAGACCAGGTGCTTTCAGGAAGACTTAAGTATAATATAGTATTTTTAGGTTTCTGAGTGAATTTCCCTATGTACCTTTTCCTGAAGCAGAATTTTAGCAGAATTGTTGAAGGCCAAAATGTGTGTTAATTCTTGACTACATGTGATAGAAATTACCCCGTACAAATGGTCATTCCCTCCCCACCACGTCCAATGTGTATTGCAGATATCAGGATGAACGTCCAGCTTGTTTTGCTCCCAGTCAATCCCACTCTAGCTTGCAACAGATAGATGGTTCTTTAATACCTCAGGAAGTCCCGTTGATCCATACAGTTCGGTTCTCAGAATGAACTGTGTTTCTTATTCATAGTTACACAGTACTGTCTACCAGAAACAGTATGATTGTGTGGGTAGACTGAGCATTAGAGATAGAAATAAAACACCAGGGGGCACCTGGGTGGCTCAGTGGGTTAAGCCTCTGCCTTTGGCTCAGGTCATGATCCCAGGGTCCTGGGATCAAGCCCCACATCGGGCTCTCCGCTCAGCGGGGAGCCTGCTTCTTCCTTTCTTTCTCTGCCTGCCTCTCTGACTACTTGTGATCTGTCTTTCAAATAAATAAATAAAAATCTTAAAAAAAAAGACATTTTTCATCACTGTCCTAGTAATTAACGTGTGTCTTGCAGGATGGGTGTGTGTTTCACGACAGAACCTATTAATTTTATCTATACCATATGTAAGGATTCTGGGTTCTGTTGCTGCTTGCTGGATTAGAACCTTTTTAGAAGAATACATAGGCCACATTAGTACTTCAGTACCTACATACAATATTCTGCAAGGAATATAGATCCAGCCCAGTAGCAAAGGGGGTCACAGTAAGCTCTCATGAGAGCCAGCAGACCTACGCTATGTTGAACAGTATCACTGTTTCTGGAAGAGCAGAAGTGAGAGGATGAACAAAGTTAGTTATTGCATCAAATACTGAATATTTTAAATAAAAATCCCCTGCGACAATTTGCATTTTTATTGCCAGGTGCTTAAACAAAAACAAAACACCAAACTGTCTTATTTCAGATGTCCACTTCATGCAAAGCTAAATCCTGTAGTGCACACAGAATCTTTATAATGAAAGCACTAATATGTGAACAGGCTGTGATTAAACATAATGAGAAATCTCCCAAGATTTCTGCTCCCGCTACAGCAGACGTTCTTAATATCCTCAGGTATCTGTTCTTTCTCCTGGCTTACGCTCCTTGCTACTCCTCTGCCTCTTTGTAAGAAACACAGAATTATTGACTGATCGGCCTCAGGGATGGAAGGCGTTTTCTAAAAATAAGCTACCTTGGAAAGAAAGCACTTCTTTCTGGAGTGACTTCATGTCAGCTTAGTTTTCCGCAGGACTGGGACCCCAGGGTGATGGGCAGACAGCATTTCCAGCCCCTCTGCACTTGTACATAAGCCCAGCTACTTGGTGTACAAGTACTCCACTTCTCTTCCAGTCACAAACCACTCTCGTGCTAACGGAAAAGGAGCAAGGTCCTCCCAGTGGAGCACAGTATGTATGGTATTCTGCCCCGCCCCCATCGTGCCATTCTGCACGTTTTAGAGCCAGTGGGTGCCCAGGCTTCACTTCATCCTTCGGTACCAGGTGGTAACTGTGTTGGTTGCCCTGAGACTTTCCCACAACATGGTCCATCAGAAGATTTATCCCACATCTTGGGGCTTCATTTCAGTATTCAGATCTCTGCCTGCCTACTTCTTTTTCAGAAGAAAAATGAGCCTCAATCCCTCTGGCTCATATCATTTACACACTCTTACAGCTTCTTGAAATTTTTATTGTTGTGTTTGTGTTGTGCTCCTAGTATTCTCGATGGGGGGTACTTACATATAATAAATACCAGTAAATAATAAATGCTGGTTTTCCAGGAAGGCTGTAATATTCTTGATCCCCAGGATAAAGTATATTTTATTTACTATGGAATACCCAGAGTTTGGAAAATAATGAGTTCAATTAAGTAATCATTCAATAAATGGATGAAGGGAATACCAATTGATTAAAGAAAGGACAGATGTTACATGAAGGTTATTATTCCCTTTTTGCAGGACAAGAACTAGAGTTACAGTCTGTTATCAAAATTTCAGTGCATATGGATTTGATATGGAGTTAACTAAGAGTTAACTTAGTTAACTAAGTTAACTAATCCATTCTACAGAATGGATTCATTCTGTAGCTACTTAGAAATTGCCTCCTGTGTGCCTGCCCCTGTCCTAGGCTCTGGGCATATAGTGGTGAGCAGCACAGACAATTTCTGATGGAACTTACAGCTTTTTGAACAAGACAGACAACAAATAATTATGCCAATAAATGCCTCATCTACATAATATTCACTGGACATATTTGATATGAAAGAATCTATCATATATCTATCATATATTAGAGAGAATCTAAATTGTATAATAGAGTGATGACATAGCTTAAAACTGAAACTGGTGAATTCGAGTAAGAATGAGTTCTGAATAACAAGGTTGAGTCATTCTTATAAAAATGATAGTGTCAGAGGAAGGTAGCAAACCGTGTTTTGGGATGATGAATCAAGAACTTGGCAAAATCAGTGTTACACCGGGAAAAATTCATCACATGATGGTCTTTCAAATTTTCCAGGTTTTTAATAAGTGTATTATGGATGGCCACAGCCAACCATGGGATCTATGAGAAACATCAGAATTGACTCCGGTTAATTGATCACACATCTCTAAAATCCTCATACACAGTACATAAAATGAGACCTTAGCTGATGTTTCTGTTTTTCAGATTTATGGTTTTAAAACCTCTCGCCATGAAAATTTCATGTTTTAGAGGATCAGTGAATATATCCTACACAAAGCAAATAGTTGTTAGATTACATTCTAGACATTACATTTTCTCAGACAACCCAAGACATGGGTTTGGGAAAAGAAAGCTCACCTGCCCTATTTATTGTAGGCTAATAAGGAGACAGTGCATATTTATGTCTAGGATCATGTAACAAAGCTCTCCCTGTTCTGCCATAAAAGTAGCATGCTTAATACTTACAAATCATCTCATAAATTGTGGCAGAATCATGGCATGTCTTTGTGCATGTAAATGAAAATAAACAGTTAAGAAGTAAGTACAAGGGATGCAGTGACTCATTATGGTAATATTTAGAATTTAGAATGGGCAAAAAAAAGCACAATACACAAACCACAAAAAAAAAGAAAAGAAAAGAAAACATGTGCCAGATATATAACCCCCCCCCCCTTTTTAAAAGGATTTTATTTATTTGACGGAGATCACAAGCAGGCAGAGAGGCAGGCAGAGAGCGAGGGGGGCGAAGCAGGCTCCCCACTGAGCAGAGAGCCCGATGTGGGGCTTGATCCCAGGACCTTGAGATCATGACCTGACCAAAGACAGAGGCTTAACCCACTGAGCCACCCAGGCGCCCCAAATTAAAGTTGACACATGGTGTTAAATTAGTCTCCCATGCAACAGAGAAAGATTCAACAACTCTATGCTTTATGGTGTGCCTATCACAACTGTTGCTACCATCCATCACCACCCAGCTCTGTTAAAATACTATATATTCCCAGTGGTACACCTTTTATTGCTATAACTTGTTCATTCCATAGCTGGAAGCCTATACCTCCCACCCCACCCATTTCTCCCATCCCTTCTTCTTCCCACTTTCCATGACCTGGCAACCAGTTTGTGGTTTGTATTTATGAATCTGTTTCTGCTTTGTTTACTCATTTGTTCTTTTTTTTTTTTTTTTAGATTATACATTGAAGTGAAATAATACAGTACTTGTCTTTTTCTGTGTGATGTATTTTTCTCTTACATCCTCTAGGTCTATCCATGTTCTTGGAAATGAAAAGCTGTCATTCATTTTATTTTTCTTAATAGCTGAGTAATATTCCCTTGTGTGTGTGTATGCTACAGGCTTTTTACCCACCAGGTATCCATGGCTACTCACATTACCTCTGTATCTTTGCTATTAGAAATAATGCTACAGTATATATAGAGGCACATCTATCCCTTTAAATTAGTATTTTTGTTTTCTTCAGGTAGGCACCCAGTAGTGAAATTACTGTATCATTTGTTATTTCTATTTTTAATTTTTTGAGGATCCTCCGTACTGTTTTCCAGAGTGGCTGCACTGACTGACATCCCCACTCATAGTGCGGAAGGGTTCCTTTTCTCCTTGCCAACACTTGTTATCTTTTATCATTTTGATACTGGCCATTCTGACTGCTGTGAGCTGATGTATCATCGTGGTTTGTGTTTGCATCTCCCTGATGATGAATGATGGTGAGCGTGCTTTCATGTGTCTCTTGGCCATCTGCATGTCTTCTTTGGAGAAATGTCTATTCTGGTCCTCTGTTCATTTCTTAATTGGATTATTTGTGGTTTTAGTGTTGGGTTGTATCAATTCTTCATATATTGTGGATGTTAGCTCATTATTAGATGTATTAATTATGAATATCTTGTCCCATTCAGTAGGTTGCATTTTCATTTTGTTGATGTTGTCCCTCTCTGTGAAAAATCTTATTTTTGTATAGTCCCAATAATTGATATCTGTTTTTGCTTCCCTTGCCTAAAGGAACATCTAGAAAAATGCTGGTAAGGCCAATTTCAAAAAGATCACTGCCTATGTTTTCTTCTGTGAGTTTTAGTGTTTCATATCTCACATTTAGGTCTTCAGTCCATTTTGAGTTTATTTTCGTAGATGACATAAGAAAGTGGTCCAGTTTCATTGATCTGCATGAGCCATCATTTCCCCAGCACCACTTTTTGAAAAGATCATCTTTTCCCCATTGTATATTCTTGTCCTCTTCATCATAGATTAATTGACCATGTATCTGTGGTTTTATTTCTGGGCTCTCTATTTTACTCCGGTGGTATATGTATCTGTTTTTAACATCAGTACCAGACCGTTTGGATTCCTACAGCTTGGTAGTATAGTTTGAAATCAGGGAGTGTGATACTTCTCAGGAGCAATTTTAATATTTGTGGTCTTTGTGGTTCCACACAAATTTTAGAATTTTGTTCTCATTCTGTGAAAAATGCCATTGGTATTTTGATGGGGGATTGCATTGACTATGTAGACTGTTTTGGGTAGTACAGCCTTTTTTAAGTGGAATAATTTCATCTTCCCTGTGTGTATATTTAGGTGGTTTACTTGAATATTTAGCTCTCAAGATGACATTGAATAAGCACATTAAGGGTGTCAGAAGTTGTGTTCACTGAAGAGGAAGGAATTTAAAAAGAGTCAGCCCTGTTTTAGTACAGATTGTATTGAAAAGAACACAAAAAAAGCAAAGTGAGGATTTCTTTCAAAGGGTCATAATTGGTAATGTGGCAAATTTGTAACAAGTATTACATCCGTTGTAGAGCCACCGAGATCACTGTTAGAACTGAGAAATTTCTCTCTCGGAGAATGGAAAGGTTTTTGACTCACAGTTCTCAGTTTTCAGCCCCTTCAGAAAGCTAAGTCAGCTAAAGAGAGGCTATCCATGGTCAGAGTCATCTTCAAAGACCACCTGTATCCAGTGCCTTTTTGATATGGCAGCCTAAGGAGCCAGGTCCCAAACAGAAATCCTGACAAACGAGATAGGTCATCACTGCAGGGATGGCTGGGACTGCATTGCTGTCCAGCTTCTTTCTCTGCAGAACCCTGTGTTTTCGTTCTCCCTTCCCCTGACCTTGATTCCAAAACACCCCCTAATAAATTTCTTCAAAGGCAATCTGTCAAGTCACTTCTCCCAGAAACCCATCCATGACATTCTCCAACTCTGCCATTGTTAATGTATCGGGTAATTATAGGACTAGTCTCTTCTTGCCTTTCCATTTCTTCTTTGACAACACATCCATGTCCATAGGTGAGGGTAAAGAATGCAAATTTAATGTAATAATATTTGTTCAAAAGTGCTGTAGTTGCCTATGACAGGCTAACTTTTTCCTGACTCTTCTTATCTAAAAACTCTAGATAAAATTTTAAGTAAGCAAATTTGGTTGTTATGAATTAGTTTGTCTTGACACCTATTTTTGTTGATCTTTTGAGTGTCCTCACAAAAATTCTATGAGGGTTTTTTGAACTCCCTGTCCTGACTAAAATTTGCAAAAAAACTGTGGGACGTTATTTAAAAAAAGGAAGGAAATGCCAATACTGGAATTTTATGCATCAGAGCAGTCTAGTACAGGGACAGTTTTATTTGGAAGCAAGGGGTCTTTCTGTCTTTTGTATTGCTTTAATTTGGGGATTATCTTACCCTGAGTATAAAAGCTCAATTCTGTTAAAAAGTACTCTTATAACCTTTGGTGATGATATAATTTGCAAATATGCCTTATTCTTACTTTTTCCTTCTATCTATAATTATTTAAATCTTATTACCTGACCCAAATGATTTTCCCATTCATTTCTCATTCTCTTCAAGCATCTTCAATGCTTGGAGGTAAATAAAATAATTTTATAGGAGATATTTAATAGGATTTTTATGCTGAAAAATAAGCCCTATGAAGTTTTTTTTTGAAGATTTTATTTATTTATTTGAGAGAGAGCATGTGAGAGAGAGTGAGCACGAGAGAGAGAGGGAGCATGAGCAGGGGCAGAGGGAGACACAGACTCCCTGCTGAGCAGGGAACCTGACATAGAGCTTGGTCCCAGGAACTCAGGATCATGACCTGAGCAGAAGGCAGACACTTAATTGACCAAGACACTCAGGTTGCCCCCCTTTGAAGATATCTCTTTTCACATATAATGAATTATACACCTTTAATGTCCTACCCTCTCCTATTTGAACTCTCATCATATCATTGTATCCTTTTAGCTTTAACATGCTACAGAAAGAATAGACATCTACCTGATTCTTTTTACATATACTAAAGAAAATATACTTTGTGGATACAATAAAATCAGTAATATCCATGGTTATTGCTTATATTCAGGTAGTGCTTATCCCAAGAGAAGAACCATAATCTTATGATCTTCTCCTGCATGCAAGGACCACTCCTGAGATTGATACGCACACTGTATAATTTGGAATTACTTGGATCCTCAACTGAGTTCTTGGGAATCTTACCATCGAAAGTCTTATGCCTTTTCTTCTTGCATGTGATTTCTTAATGTACTGCAGAAGCCAAGCGAAAGTACTTTTCAGATGTTACCCACATTAAAAAGTGAGAAAACTGCATACACAACTATGATTTCTGCTGCATCTTTTTATCCATTTGGAAGGTATATATGGATCTGCCACATCTCCATGGGACAGATTGCAGGATGTTAGACCATAAAGCAGATTGTTTCTCCATGCATGCATAGTCTTATATGCACCAAGCTGAGAGTTTGCAAAACTCTATAGGGTAATACATTAAAAACCAATGCTACCTAAACAGATTACTCAGTTGTGCATCTATCTTTTTTTTTTTTTTAAAGATTTTATTTATTTATTTGACAGAGAGAAATCACAAGTAGATGGAGAGGCAGGCAGAGAGAGAGAGAGGGAAGCAGGCTCTCTGCCGAGCAGAGAGCCCGATGCGGGACCCGATCTCAGGACCCTGAGATCATGACCTGAGCCGAAGGCAGCGGCTTAAACCACTGAGCCACCCAGGCGCCCCTGCATCTATCTTTTATGCCATAATTTTTTAAGGATTTGCAACCTGAAATTAGTTATGTTTCAGTCGATGGCTTTGGGCATTATCTCTTAGGTACTAGAAATTCTAAGATAAAAAAAATTCACTGTCCTCAAGGACTGAGTTTAATGCAACTGAAAATTGGAACTCAACAATTCGAGCAGCTGTGAGAGCTGTAGGTCCTAGAAGGGAGTCAGTTTCGTTGACAGTCTGGCTTGCACATTCTTCACCTTTGACCTGACATGGGATGATGTGAGTTATAAGACAATGATGGGGGGAAAGTGAACATAATTCTTCTTTGAACAAATTGTATATTTTCCATTGCCTCTTCCCTTTGAAGTAGGAGGGGGACCATTTGAGAGGCATTGCTGTTAATCTCCATGCCCCCAGTCTGTGGCACTCCTTTTGAGAAGGAGTTACTTCTTTTTGGACAACTTTGAGGAGAGGATGCTTTGGAGAGGACAACCAAGATTTTTGGTTACTAGTTAATTATTAGAGTATATTAGTTAGATGACAATGAAATTGTGTTAGAGGATGACAGCTAATGTGTGAGGAGAAATTTAGAATCTAAGAAATTTATGGATTGGAGAACTGTCCTCAACTTGAAACACTATCTTTCCTGGAGAGATATTATGGTGATTTGGGGGTTTCTTTTCCTTTTGGAAAGAATATCTAATCTTATTTGGTTATTTGGGGGTTCTTTCCCTTTTAGAAAGAATATCTAGGGGCACCTGGGTGGCTCAGTGGGTTAAAGCCTCTGCCTTTGGCTCAAGTCATGATCCAGATCCATCGGGCTCTCTGCTCGGCAGGGAGCCTGCTTCCCCCACTCTCTCTGCCTGCCTCTCTGCCTACTTGTGATCTCTGTCTATCAAATAAATAAGTAAAATCATAAAAAAAAGAAAGAAAGAAAGAAAGAATATCTAATCTAAACAGGTAGTAGAAGGACATCTTGGCTCTTTCCACAGTTTGCCTATTGTGGACTGGAGGAGATGATGCTAAGTGAAATAAGTCAAAAGAGAAAATCAATTATCATATGGTTTCATTTATTTGTGGAACATAAGGAATGGCTTGGAGGACTTTAGGGGAAGGAAGGAAAAAATGAAGGGGGAGAAACTGGAGTGGGGGGTGAACCATGAGAGGCTGTGGACTCTGGAAAACAAACTGAGGGTTTCAGAAGGGAGGGAGTTGGGGCGATGGGTGAGCCTGGTGATAGGTATTAAGGAGGCACGGATTGCACAGAGCACTGGGTGTTATACTTACACAATAAATCAGGGAGCACTACATCAAAAGCTAATGATATACTGTATGGTGACTAACATAACAAGCAAACAAACAGTGGTAGGAACTGTTGCTCTAAAAGATTTTTTGTTAAAAAAAAAAAAATGAGGTCAGACAAACAACCAAACTTCAGCATCCCTTAATTCTGTTGTTTATCCTCTCCAATTTTATTTCTTATGTAGTGAAAATAAAATGCTGCAAGGTTTATGGATACTTCTTAAAATCCTAGATTTCTTCTGACATTTATTTATGGAGGTTAAAATATATTAATCTGGGACACATGAGTGGCTCAGTCGGTTAAGCTTCTGACTCTTGATTTCCACTTAGGTCTTGATCTCAGGATCATGGGATTGAGCCCCACATCAGATTTTGTACAGGGTCTGCTTGACCCTCTCTCCCACTCCCAACCCCACCTTTCTCTCAAATAAACAAATTGATTAATTAAATCTTAAACATGTTTTAATCTAACATTGTAAACCTGATATTATGTGAAATACACTTATAAAATATAATCCCTATAACATTGCTTCAGTAGTATTTTCTGTAGATTCTGCAGTTCAGGCCCAGTTCGAAATTTTCCTTTGCACTTAACCAATAATGCTTAATTTTCATTTTTAAACACACTATTTAGGAGCACACAGATTTGCATGTTGCCAAATTTCTTATTCATTATCCTAGTGCCACAATATAGTTGGATCTGCAGCGATTAACACAAATCTCATCTTAGATTTTCCCACTCTTAGAAATTTAGGGCCTGAAATTCTGAAAAATACTTTAATTACACTCTCTTGATGTCTCCCTTATTCAAAGGAAAGTTTGCATTTTTTTCAAATCAATATTGATGCTATATTGATTGTATAAAATACATTAGTTGCCATGCACTAGGGTGAAGAAGTAGGAGCCTTATGTAATGAAGAATGTAGACAGATGGAGAGATAGAAAGATACATAGATAAGAAAACAGAAACATATATGCATTCATGATAATCATTCATGATTCCAGAAAAACAAGGAATCCTATTTTGCCTGGGTAATAACGAAATACCTCCTGTGATACTTATGGATGTCATTCTTTACATGTAAAATATACAAAAATAAAATCTCTTATGTAATGTAAAATATTACACTGGGAAGTTCTTGAACTTTTTTTTAGTTAACCAGAAAAGCAAATAATTTTTAAAAAGCAGTCTTCATAAGCATGCGGTTAATAATTTTGCTCACCAAGTTGTCTATTGTGTTCCTCTGACTGTGACTTTCTCATAGAAACCGTATTGTATTTGCTCTCTCTCTCCTTCACTCATTCTCTCCTTTTTACTCTTTCTCTCTCTGTGTGTGTGTGTGTGTGTGTGTGTGTGTGTGTGAGAGAGAGAGAGAGAGAGAGCGAGCATGTGTATAATTTTAAAAAAATTAAAATCCAGGTGTGTGGTGACTCTGCTCTGCCATCTGTGATTTGGTGCTATTTCGCTGATTTGCAGATATACTGGTTAGCCAGCTGAGTCTGCAACCCTCAGCCTGATTGTGTACATAATTACCAAAATTTAAAATCATCATTGATTATTCTTCCAAATGCTTACCCCAATAAAAGCCCTATTAATGAGGAGCTCATTAGAACAATCCCTCTTTAGCTGCAGGAAATATGTTCCAAGACCTATAATCCCCAGTGATACCTAAAACCTGGGTAGTACCAAACCCTATGTATACTGTTTTTTCCTAAATATACATACTTGGGATAAAGTTTACTTTATAAATTAGGCAGAATAAGAGGTTAACACCAATAACTATTAAGTATAATCATTATAACAATATACCATAATAAAAATTGTATGGTCTCTCCCCACCTCACTCTGAAAATATTTTTTAAAGATTTATTTTATTTTTTTTTTTTAGAAAGAGTGCTCCCTTCGGCAGCACATATTCTAAAATATTTATGTTGGAAAGAGAGTGGGGGAGACTATCAGGGGGAGAGGCAGAGAGAAATCCTCAAGCAGACTCCCTACTAAGTGTGGAGCACAATGTTGGACTCAATCTCACAGCCCAGGAGATCAGACCTGAGCCAAAACCAAGAGTCGGACACTCCACCAACTGCATCTCCCAGATGCCCCTCACGTCTTGCTGTACTGGACTCACCCTTCTTGTGTTGATGTCAAATAACACAGTGCCTCTGTGAGAGATGAAGTGAGGTGAGTGACAAACGCACCACGAGGCAGTGTTTAACTACTACGGACTTTTCGATGGTAAGTCAGAAGGACGATCATCTGATTTGGGACCATTGTTAACTGAATAATTGAAAGTACAGAAAACAAAACCATGCATCAAGGATGCCTAATGTAGTCCAAAGGAGTTATTTTCCATAGTCAGATCTGAATGATATTAAAAATCTTCATGTTAAATCAAAATCCCTGACCATACATATATTTTCTGTCCGTTTACCCTACTTGAAACCATTTCAGTGGCTGTGGCTAACTGAGTGCTGTGGGCTGAAGCTATGTGAGTGTGTCCACCCCCCTGCCAAATTCATAAATTGAAAACCCAATGGCCCAAGGTATTGGGATCTTTGGCATGTGATCAGGTCATGAGAGCCCTTACATAAGAGATTAGTGCCTTTGTAAATGAGCCCTCAGAGAGGTAGCTCCTGCCTTCTGCGACGTGAAGATCTAAGAAGTCTGGAGCTTAAGATGAGGGACCTCACCCAACCATGCCAGCATCTTGATACTGGACTTCCATCCTCCAGTACTGTGATAAATAAATTTCTGTTTTTTTTAAGCTATGTTGCTCATGGTATTGTGTACGGCACCTGATGGAGTGTGTCCTGAAGCAGAATGGTTTCCTATATCTCCCTCCTCCAGGCCTTCACTCCTGGTTTACTGATAAGCTCCTATCACCTGAATGTCTTCCTGGGAGTACTTTTTGTTCTAGCTTCATCTGTAGCCCTGTTCTTGGGGTGACTTACTGCCTAGGACACAGGGTTTCCCTCTAGCTCCATTTCATTTCATTTATTTTCTGGCAGTTGCATTGTCTGAATGGAAGAAGAAACTTCCTCCACAATAGTCCCTATTTCCATGAGGAATACTTCATTCTACCATTTTATCTCCCATACTTTCTACATTTTTATATTTTACAGGTTCCTCTTAGAAACAGTGTGTTTTTTGGTAGTTGTATTATTTAAAGTTCTAATGTGATTATTTCTGCTCATAAGCTCTACATATCCCGTAATTCCTGTTTTCTGCATGAAACATCTGACCGATGTTTCTCCCCTGACTCATTTCTTGTATATTTTTTGGATATGAAGAGTTTCTTTTAACTTGACTATGCTTTCTTCTTCTGAACTATTTTATTGTGAGTTTTAATTTAAATTCCAGTTAATTAACATGCAGTTCTTCTCTAGTGATTTCAAGGTAATACAACCTGTTTCTAATTTTCACTTCTTACCTAAGAAATTACAATTTGAAAATTTAACATTACCATCTTCAGTCCCTTGTGATTATATTTATTGTTGGAATACTGGTTAATTCTTTTTTAATTAGATTTCTATAATATATTACTATAGTTTCCAGTAGTCAATATGTAATTACATTTCCTAACATTTTCCTGACTTTTCCCCTGTCCTTCCTGCCTGTTAAATCTTTCAGCTGAGGTAGAAATGCAGCCTTCAGAAATCCTCCAGCTAGGTTTACATTGTGTTTTCTAAAAACAGTTTTATTTTGGTCATACTCTCCAAAAACATCTTTGCCAGGAATTAATTTATCAGTCGGTAGTTAACATACTTCATTACAGAAGGAAAGACCATAGACATAATGTGTTATTTATTACAGATAGTGTTATTTTACAGCAAAGAGGACTAGTACCCAAGAATATTAAATTATATAGTTCTGTTTCTGAAGTATGACAAAAGATGATAAAATTCTACTTACAGAGACCTCTCGTTAAAAAAAAAAAAAAAGTAAAACAATGGACACAACTTTCCACCCTATGGGCCTGAAATTGGAGTGAGAAAATCAAGTGAGAGTTAACACAAAGATGATAGAATTTGGATCTTTCTTGACTATAGTAGGGTTTTCTGCCTTCTTCCTTCAACAGTGAAATAGTGGTATATTCTGGAACTTGTCATTATATTTCTAATTTCAGTTATTCTGTGTTATTCCTTTAAATTAAAGAAGAAAACAAAAATTATCTATCACTGCCATATTAATCTTGCTTGTATTTAATTCACCTTAATACAGCTTTGAACTTTCCCACCTCTATAATGTGAACAATATAAACACCCTCTGATTCAACACATACAACTCTGAATCCCATCCCTCAAATTCTCAACACCTTTTGAAATCTGTGGAAATGATGTTATTTTAATTGTGTATCATGGCTTTAGTGTCATAGTTGTTTGAAGTAACACTGCAGTGTGGCTTGGTCAAACTTGGGCTGGGAACAGTTTGTTTTTCATTTTCCCCCCTAAAATCCACAAGAATATGCTCTTAGAAATGCCATGGTCACCTCTGGATTGTGATTTAAAGCTGCCCTGAGGTCACAGTTCGTCCAGACTTTCTTAACCAGGTTTTGTGACCATATTGGAATTTCTGTCACTAATACCATAGTGGCCTTGGGAAATAGCTCCTTAAAACTTTAAACAGCTGTATCGATACTATAGCTCTAAAAAGCCAGAGCATCATAATGAACAGAAACAACTTTGAAAAGACTCCAAAATAGTGTAATATAGGCTAGAGAAAAGTGTATGAGATACCGTACAGATGCTACTCTTGATGATGGGTTATTATTGTTTCTAAACTGGACTCCATATTTTTTCTAAAGTTTTATTTATTTGAAAGAGAGAAAGACCGCATGAGCAGGCAGAGCAGCAGGTACAGGGAGAAGGAAAAGCAGGTTCAAGCAGGGAGCCTGATGCCGGACTCGATCCCAGGACCCTGGGATCATGACCTGAGCCAAAGGCAGACACTTAATGACTGAGCCGCCCAGGCACCCCTAGACTGGATTCCCAAAATGAGGATCCTCAGGAATTCTATTTGAATTGAAGTAGAAGAGAAAATTTAAATAGTTAGATGCTTGGTTATGTGCATTTTCTTATTTCACATAATTTGTTCCAGAATTGTTCAAGTTGGAGGAGAAACATCAGTTTAGTCCTTAGTTACCTTAACCATTTACAGAAAGCAGTTCATCTCTCTCTAGTTGTTTTGCTATAAAGACACATGGTTTTTAGTGCAGACTAATTAGTCCTAGACACCATTTTAAAACAGCAGTTAGCAATACCACTTATTAGGAAATAAAGTGTTTACAAACCTCCTCCCATTAGAAGACAATTTTAGAGAGATTTTGTGACATGTGCACTCACGCACATGCTGGTGACGTGAAGGCAGTGACATTTTATAACCATTTTTAACCATTTCCATAAAAAGGAAAATACAAATGGCCTTTTCTTCGTATGAATGAATATAAATTAAAACTACATAAGCTGAAGTGTTTGTTTAGTTACACACTGTAGTATGCCAATGCTTTTGAATGAGGGATGTCCAAAATAAAAGGTCATCCTTCCTTAGTTCAGAGATGCACCTCCTTTTGTTTCTGGCTTGTTTGCTGCTTTTTTGTTTCTGTAATGGGAGTTAGCTTACAATCAATATGAACCTGTGATAATCCTGTCTTTCCACCCTTTCTTCCTTTCATGACTAAATCTATAGTGTGCCTTAAAAGGAAAGGAAAGGTAAAGGTAAGATATGCAACGTGTGATTTCTAATCATAATGTCTTTATACAAAGAAAAAATAAGTTTTGAAATGGAAATTTGGATAGACCATATTTCAAGGGCCCCTGGATCTACTAGGTGAACTGATCTAACTCCATCATATAGGAAATTGAGGGTATATTTTATCTTTTATATTCATTAAAATCAAACAACATGAAATGATTGGCACATGTAATGTTTCAGTATCTTTTATTTTTAGTAGTTTTGTTCAGCCTCAATTTAAAGAATATTTTTCCTACAGCAGTAATAACAGACACTACACTACCAAACGGACAATAGGTTCTCTATAAATATGATACAGTTTCATTTGTTAAAATACAATATGCAATTGTGTAAATAACCTGAAAGTCACATAATTTGAAAGACCACAAAGTGTTGTAACTTGCTTAAAATTAACATTATACTTTGGGCGCTTGGGTGGCTCAGTCATTTAAGCATCTGCCTTCCGCTTATGTCAGCATCCCAGAGTCCTGGGATCGAGTCCCGCATTGGGCTCCCTGCTCAGCGGGGAGTCTGCTTTCCCTCTCCCCTGGCTCATGCTCCTTCTTTCAAATAAATAAATAAAATCTTAAAAAAAATTAAGATTACATAACATGTAACAATACAGCTTTAATGAGTGTTAAAGAAATTGTGGAAATAATCTTGAGTATATCAGAAGTATCGCTTCTCGGCCTTTTGGCTAAGATCAAGTGTAGAAGTATTCTTAAAATGGCCCATATACTATAATGACATTTCTTTAAAATACATACCTAGTTACACAAAGATCCTGTACAATACCAAAACATGACAAGTATATATATTAATTTTTAATTGAAGTATAATGGAAATAAAACACTATATTAGTTTCAGGTGTGCAATATAATTTTATATATATATATATGTATATATATAAAATTTCAAAACAACCAATAAGTCTAGTTAACATCCATTACCATATATAATTTAAAAATCTATTTTCTAACATTGAGAACTTTTAAGATCTCTCTTAGCAGTATCTGACTGTGCAGTATAGAATTGTTAATTATCATTACCATGCCATACATTATATCCCCATTACTTAATTACTCTATAGATGGAAGTTTGTACCCTTTAAATACCTTCACTCAGAACACCCACCACTCAGCCCTTGCCTTTGATACCACCAGTCTGTTTTCTGTGTCTGAGTTCAGGTTTTGTTCACTTACTTGTTTATTTGTTTCTTTGTTTGGTTTTAGATCTCACATACAAGTGAGATCATACACTGCTATCTTTGACTTAATTTGCTTAGCATAATGCCTTCAAGGTCCATCAATGTCCTATAAGGTCCGTTGTACATTTATTCATTGATGCACACATAGATTGTTTCCGTATATAAATCATTGTAAAAAATGCTTCACTGAACATGGGAAATGTGTACCTTTTCCAGTTTGGTTTTTGGTATCTTCAGATGAAAACCTAGACATGGTATTACTGAATTATATGGTAGTTCGATATCAGCCACAGCAACTTCTTTCAAGATATGTCTCCAAAGGCAAAGGAAACAAAAGCGAAAATAAACTTTTGGCACTTCATCAAAATCAAAAGCTTCTGCACAGCAAAGGAAACAGTCAAAAAAACAAAGAGGCAACCCACGGAATGGGAGAAGATATTTGCAAATGACAGTACAGACAAAAGGTTGATATCCAGGATCTATAATGAGCTCCTCAAACTCAACACACACGAAACAGGCAAACATATCAAAAAATGGGCAGAAGATATGAACAGACACTTCTCCAATCAAGACATACAAATGGCTATCAGACACATGAAAAAATGTTCATCATCACTAGTCTATTTTTAATTTCTTGAGGAATCTTTGCACTCTTTTTCAGAATGGCTGCACCAATTTATATTCTAACCAAGAAGGTATACCTGTTTTCTGTATCTTTGCCAGCACTTCCTCTCTTTTCTCTTCTTGTTCCTAGCAATTCTAACAGTTGTGGGGTGGTGTATCATTGTGGTTTTGAATTGCATTTTCCTGAAGATCAGTTAATGTTTATCAGTTTTTTTGTGTATCTCTTGGCCATGTGTATTGCCATCTTTTGAGAAATGTTTGCATCTCTTCAGATCTTCCCCCAATTTTTAAAATTTTTTTTTACTACTAAGCTGTATGAGTTCTTATGTGTCCTGGATAATCCCTATTAGAGATGTATGATTTGCAAAAACTTTTTCCCATTGGGTAGACTGACTTTTCATTTTGTTGATGATTTACCTTAGTGTGCAGAAGCTTTTTAGTTTGAGGTAGTGTCACTCGTTTATTTTGCTATTGTTACTTTTGCTTTGGGTGTTAAATCCAAGAAATTATCTGCAAGACATGTCAAGGAGCTTAATGCCAATGTTTTCTTCTAGAAGTTTTACATTTCAGGTCTTAAGTTCAAGTCTGTCCTCCATTTTCCGTTAGTTTTTGTGCATAATGTAAGATAGTGGTTTTTTGTTTGTTTGTTTTGTTTGTTTGTTTTTGTAAGTGTTCAGTTTTTCAGCACCATATTGGGAAGACTGTCCTTTCCCAATTGTGTAACCATGGCTAATCTTTGTCGTTAATAAATTGACCATATTATATGGGCTTATTTCTGGCCTCTCCATTCTGTTGGATTGATCCGTGTGCCTCTTTGTGTGCCAATACCATACTGTTCGGATTAATGTAGCTTTGGAAAATACATTGAGATCTGGGAGTATGTTACTTTCACTTTTGCTTTTCTTTTTTAACACTGCTTTGGCTCTTTAGGACCTTCTGGGGTCCATACAAATTTTAGGATTTTTTTTATTTCTGTGAAAAATGTTATTAGAATTGTCATAGAGCTTGCATTAATGCTAGAGACTACTTTGGGTAGTATGGACAGTTTTATCATACATATTTTTTTCAAATCATGAGAATGGAATATCTTTCCACTTCTTTGTGTTTTCTTCAATTTCTGTCACCAGTGTCTTGTAGTTTACAGTCTACAGGTCTTTCACCTCTTCAGTGAAATTCATTTCTATGTATTTTATTATTTTTGACACCATTATAAACAGGATTATTACTTTCTCTTTCTGAATGCCATTATTCATGTATAAAAACTGGTTTTTGTATATTGATTTTGTATCCTGAAACTTGACAGAATTATGAGATCTAATAATTTTTTAGTATAGACTTTGGGGTTTTCTATATAATATCATTTCACATTCAAATAGTGACAGTTTTACTTTTCTTTTATAATATGAATAACTCTCATTCCTTTTCTTGCCTAATGGCTAGATTTCCAGTACTAAGTTTAAAAAAGGGGGGGAGGAGAGAGTGCACATTCTTGTCTGTTACTGATCATAGAGGGAAAGTTTTCAGCTCTTTAACTTTGAGTATAATGTTAGCTGTGGGCTTGATATAAATACCGTATTATACCAAGCTATGTATGATTTCTTTATACACATTCAGTTGAGAGTTTAATCATAAATGGATATTGACTTTGCTTAAATGCTTTTTTCTGTATCTCTTGAAATAATGACATAATATTTATCCTTCATGTTAATGTGGTATATCACCTTGATGATTAACAAATGTTGAATCATCCTTACATCCCTGGAATAAATCTCATTTGATCATGGTTTATGATCATTTTAGTGATTGTTGAATTCTGTTTGTTCACTTTCTGTTGAGGATTTTTGCATCTGTATTCCTCAGGGTATCTGTCTATAATTGCCTCTTTTTTTATGGCTACATATATGTTCTGTTATCAGGGAAATACTAGCCTCTTAAATAAGTTTGGTAATGTTCCCTCTGTTTGTTTATGTGCTTTTTTAAGAGATTGAAAAAGACTGGCATTAATTCTTCTTTAATATTTGATAAACTTCATTATTGAAGTCATCTGGTCTTACACCTTTGTTAGTGGGATTTTTTTTATACGTTGATACCACTTTTGTTTTATTTATTTTTTTAAATTTATTTTTTATTTATTTTCAGCATAACAGTATTAATTACTGATTCTGTCTCCTTACTAGCAATTGATCTGTTTAGATTTTCCATTTCTTGATGATGTAGTCTTGGTAGTTGTGTGTTTCTAGGAGTTTATTTTTTCCTTCTGGGTTTTCCAATTGGTTGGAATTAATTGTTCACAGTAGCCTCATCTGATCCTTTCTGTTTCTGTGGTATAAGTTATAATGCCTCTTCTTTGCATAAGGATAATCTGTGTTCTAAGAGGGCTGTCCAAGTCAGCAGGGGAAATCCAGTCCTTGCCTCAGGGCCCTTCCAGGTTATTCTTTCTGCCCCGCTTTTCACGGGTGCCAAAAGTGCCACGTATATGGAAGTAGAAGTGTATAAATTAGACCCCTTACTTGTGCTCGGGACTCACAGCTTTGGAGATCACTCACCTCTGAGCCTGCCAGTGTCAAATACACCCCGTCTCCTCCAAGATCTCTGAGCGCCGCTCGATTCTTCTGTTGGGCAATCCAGTCTAGGTTCTATAACACTTTATTTTATAATTTATTTATTTGAGCTTACTCTCTTTTTCTCTTGGTGAGTCTAGCTAAAGATTTGTCAGTTCTGGGTGTCTGTGCAAGTACCAGCTCTTAATTTTATTGATCTTTTCTATTGTCTTCTTAGTTTTTATTTCATTTACCTCCACTTTGATCTTGTTATTTACTTCATTCTTCTAACTTTGGGCTTTGTTGCTCTTTTTCTAATTCCTTGAGGTATAAGGTGGGGTTGTTTGATATTTTTCTTGTTTTTTGAAGTAAGCAGAACTGTTTTTCTTGTGCCCCATGAATTCTGGTATATTATTTCTCCCTTTTAAACAATTAATTTTAGTTAAGGTATTTTTTAAAATTTCTCCTTCAATTTCTTATTTCACCCATTGGTTATTCAGTAGTGTGTTGTTTCAGCTCCACATTTTTGTGAATTTCCCTGTTTTCTTCTTATGTTTGTTTTCTAGTTTTATACCATTCTGTTAAGAAAATATACTTTGTATGATTTTAGTCTTAAAATAATTTAGACTTGTTTTGTGGCCTACTATAGAATTTATCCTGGAGGATGACCCATGTGCATTTGAGAATATTGTATATTCCATTGCTTTTGGATACAGCCTTCTGTATATATCTGTTAAGTGTATGTCTGGTCTAACATGTCACTTAACACTACTAGTGCCATATTGATTTTCTATCTGGATAATGGATCCGTTGATAAAGTAAGGTATTAAAGTCTCCTACTACAATTTTATTGCTGTCTAATTTTCCCTTTAGGTTTATTATTATTTATGTGCTATTTTAGGTGCACAGATATTTACACATGTTATATCCTGTAGTTGGATTGACCCTTTGTCATTATACAGTGCCCATTTTTGCCTTTTACTACCTTATTTTTAAAGTTTGTTTTGTCTGTTATATGGAATATCTTTCTCCATCCCTTCACTTTCAGTCTGTGTCTTCTTACATCTTATAAACAGTATATAGACGTGTTTTCTGTGTCACTCTTGGTCTTTTGATTGGAGAATATAGTTCATTTACATTTATAATAATCATTGATAGGTATGTACTTACTGCCATGTTAATTGTTCTTTGACTGTTTTGTAGTTCTTTTGTTCCTTTTTTTCTCCTCATGCCCTCTTAATTTGTAGTTTGATGATTTTCTTTAGTGCTGTGTTTAGATGACTTTCTGTTTTGTTTAATTACCTAGGTTTTTCATTTGGGGTTACCATGTGGCACACATAAAATAACTTTTATTTATAACACTCTATTTTAGCTTGAGTAAATTCTAAAGCTTTACATTCTTACACTTTACACACCCACATTCTATGTTTTTTAATAATTTTTATTTTTTATAAACATATATTTTTATCCCCAGGGGTACAGGTCTGTGAATCACCAGGTTTACACACTTCACAGCACTCACCAAAGCACATACCCTCCCCAATGTCCATAATCCCACCCCCTTCTCCCAAACCCCCTCCCCCCAGCAACCCTCAGTTTGTTTTGTGAGATTAAGAGTCACTTATGGTTTGTCTCCCTCCCAATCCCATCTTGTTTCATTGATTCTTCTCCTACCCACTTAAGCCCCCATGTTGCATCACCACTTCCTCATATCAGGGAGATCATATGATAGTTGTCTTTCTCTGCTTGACTTATTTCGCTAAGCATGATATGCTCTAGTTCCATCCATGTTGTCGCAAATGGCAAGATTTCATTTCTTTTGATGGCTGCATAGTATTCCATTGTGTATATATACCACATCTTCTTGATCCATTCATCTGTTGATGGACATCTAGGTTCTTTCCATAGTTTGGCTATTGTGGACATGGCTGCTATAAACATTCGGGTGCACGTGCCCCTTTGGATCACTACGTTTGTATCTTTAGGGTAAATACCCAGTAGTGCAATTGCTGGGTCATAGGGCAGTTCTATTTTCAACATTTTGAGGAACCTCCATGCTGTTTTCCAGAGTGGCTGCACCAGCTTGCATTCCCACCAACAGTGTAGGAGGGTTCCCCTTTCTCCGCATCCTCGCCAGCATCTGTCATTTCCTGACTTGTTTATTTTAGCCATTCTGACTGGTGTGAGGTGATATCTCATTGTGGTTTTGATTTGTATTTCCCTGATGCCGAGTGATATGGAGCACTTTTTCATGTGTCTGTTGGACATCTGGATGTCTTCTTTGCAGAAATGTCTGTTCATGTCCTCTGCCCATTTCTTGATTGGATTATTTGTTCTTTGGGTGTTGAGTTTGCTAAGTTCTTTATAGATTCTGGACACTAGTCCTTTATCTGATATGTCGTTTGCAAATATCTATGTTTTTGAAGTTATATTTGACATCATTTATCTTATAAACTCCTAATAACTAATTATCATATTTTTACTACTTGTATCTTTTTAAGCTTTATACTAGCTTATAAAAGATTACTTCTCCACCTTTAGCTTATCTTTACCAGTGAGATTTACACTCATGTCTTTTTGTTACTAATTAGTATATTTTTATTTCAACTTAAAGAAGTCCTATTAACATTGAAGACATTTACATTGGGGATGAAATCCATTAACTACTTGAGTGTCTGAAAAACCTGTTTACCACCCCTTCAATTCTGAAGGACAGATATGCCATGTATAGCATTTTTGTTTGGCATTTTTTTCTTTCTGCACTGTGCATATATTATGCCAGTACCTTCTGGCCTGCAAAGTTTCTGCTGAAAAATATTTTATGTCTCCTGTTGTGTCTCTGTGCATAACAGGTTGTTTTTCCTTTACTGCTTTTAAGATCCTCTTCTCTCACTTTTGACTTTTTATAATGTGTCTTGGTGAGAGTGGTGGTTGGTTCCTGATACTAAGAACTCTTCAGACTTATAGGATATCTCTTTTCTTTTTCCAGGGTAGGGAATTTTTTAGGCATTATTTCTTCAAGTAAGTTTTCTACTCTTTTCATTCTCTGTTTTCCTTATGGGACCACTATAGTATAAATATTGGTCTGCTTGATGTTGTCCCATTAGTCTCTTAACCTTTACTCACTATGTTCCTTTCTGCACATTTTTGCTACTCTGATTAGTCCTAGTGTCCTTTTTTCAAGTTTACTGATTCTTTGTTCTGCTTTGCCTGGTCTGCTCTTAAACCCCTGTAGTTTATTTTTCATCTCAGTTACTGTATTCTTCAGCTCTGTGATTTCAATTTCTACCTTGTTAGGCCTTTATTCTTCTCCTGAGTTTAATGACCATCTTTATTACAATCACTTTGAACTCTTTGTCAGGTAAATCACTGAGATTTTTACTTTTTTTTTCTGAAATTAGGTCTTTTTAAAATTTGGATCAAATTCCTCTCTTTCTTTTTTCAGTTACTCCCTGTGTTGTTTTCTTTGCATCAGTTAAAATAGTCACCTCTCCCTATCGTGAAGGAGTGCCCTCCTGTAGGAAACAAACCATACTGTTCAACCTTGCTGTAGTTCTTGGTTGTCTCCCCAACTTTTGCAGTTCTTTAAGCACTCTCTTTTATTTCCAGGGGCTTCCAGTAGTTGAGCCATTTTTACACCTGTCAGTGTACCCAAGGGAGGATCTTAACATTTAGATTCAGGCTGATTTGACGCCACACTTTCGGGTAGCAGCATTTAAAGTGTACAGATGCAATATTGTGGGACCACAAAAGTAAGCCTCACTGGCTGCCAGAGTCATGCAGTCTAGAAGTGTCCCCTGACAGCATCCACAAAAATCAGAACACCATGCAGATGAAGTTCAGCAGTGGTTGAGTGCAAACAATGCTTCTGCCATTCCTTGAGAGCCGTTTTGTAGGCTCCCAGAGTGTGCCAAACCAGAAGCCTACCCATCAGGCCAAACCTCTTAAATAAGCAAGTAGCCCTCTTTTACATAAATACTAGGTGTGTTTTCAGTCTTCTGTCTGGGTAGCGACCTGTGGTATTAGTCAGCCAAGGATAGTCTCTCTGATTGCTACAGTCCTGTGGGACCCAGAGATACAAGTTTCTCTGGCCTGGTGACCACAGGGGTTTCCAGAGTGGCAGACCGTCAGCCACACACACTAATGGATGCGTGAAAGCTCCCTTTCACTGGCACTTGAGAGTATACCAGAGGAAGTCTGAAGCTAGCTCCTGTTCTCAGAGGTCTCTGAGAAGGATTACAGTCAACTCTTAGATGTGTGTTTGATTAGAAGCCTTCCCTTGAAGCCAAAGTGGTGAAGATAACCCAATAAGCCTCTTTCATATAAAGCCTAGGCTCTTGAGACTGTTATCTGTTGCTGTGTCTTGGGGGTGGCACTCACTGAAGAACTCTTTTTCCACTGGACATAGTTCTCTGGGACCTTGGGGAGTAAGCCCTGCTGGCCACAGGAGCCAGGCAATCTGGCGGTGTCCCTTGGGTGGCAGCCACCAAAATCAGATAGTCAGAGGTGGTTTCAAGGTCCTTTTCAAGAAATAACATCAACCTGGGGTGCAAAGTTGGCATATAGTGTGAAGCAGAGAGAGTGCAAAGATAGTGCCCACCAGCGTTCTTTCCTGGAGAGAATCCTAATAGCCCTCAACATGTGTATTAAGTTACCCACCTAACCCTCAGGCTGACACTTGAAGATACGCAAATAAGCCTCTTTCACATTAAGACTGGGCGCCTTTCAATAAACTGCCTTTTCACTAGTTATTGGAATAGGTGAGTCAAAGTCTGAGATCTTTAAAGAACTGTTTCCCAGTTTGCTATAGCCTTGTGGGTCTTGGGAATGTGAGTTCCAGTGGTTTTCAAGGCTAGATATTGGAGGGCTCATTAGTAAGGAACAGATCCTAAAATTTGAGATTCCTGTTTAGTTCAAATTCTTTCTTTCTGAGGGAGAAGATTCAAATTTTGAGTTACCTCTTGATTGTCATGATACTGAAACTAGAGCTTATAGTCAGATTTTTGTCTCAGTCTCCTTTACCTGCTTGAGTGTTTTTTTCCCCTTGTTTTCCTGATAAGTGTAGGTGTTAATCAGCTAATTTTTACATTTGTTTATAAGGAAACTGTTTCATATGTACCTGTAGATTTAGTGTTTCAATGTGAGGAGCTGAGTCCAAGGATTTTCCTTTGTCATCATCTTGGAACAGAACCTTACATATTAATTAAATTTTAGTCTTAAAGAAAATTGTCTTACTGAGCTTGGATTAACTTTTCAATAACAGCAATATTAAGTTGTCAGTTTATAGTTCTATATCTAAAGGCTCCTCTACCATATTTTTAGGTGATTAAAAATAGATGGGTTGGTGAAAAACTGATAAGCTCTTTTGGCTCGCAAAGAGAAGTATAGCCCCAGTGTACACTCTTCCACACTCTTGGGAAAGTTTTCCAGTAATTTCAGGATTCTTCAGTCAAATAACTTGAAGAAGGGTAGCTATTGGACAAAGCTTTTAACCCACACATATTTTTCAACATTTAAATGGATCCTCAACCCTTTTTTAAGATTTTATTTTTATTTTTTTAATTTTTATTTTTTAAAGAGTTTATTTATTTTCTTGAGTGAGAGTATAAGTAGGAGGGGCAGAGGGAGAGGGAAAGGGAGACTCTTAAGCGGACTCCACACTGGCTCAATCCCAGGGCCCTGAGAACCATGACCCGAGCTGAAATCAAAAGGCTTAACCAACTGCACCACCCAGGTGCCGCAGCTTTGTAAGTTTTTAAATCCAGACAGTTCCATAGTTCTGTGGTCTATTGTCTACTTAGAAAAAAAAAATCTGGCTTATCTCCATGGGAAATGAATAAAAAAGGAAATCTCCACACCATATCTTTTATTTTTATGTTTTCTCTAGTCTGTCCCATTGAAATTACAGTATGTATTCCATTTTTAAAAGTTAACCTGGTTATACTTGACCATCTTCACGTCTAAAAAACAGACCAAAAAACAACTTCACAAGCAACAACTTGGAAGGAAATCTCAGGGATGGTTCCCACTTTCTTGGAGTTGTCATTTTTAGGGGATAACTTGGCTTCCATCTGATCATTTTCTCCAGATATATGTTGAATTTAAAACATTCTGAGGGAGCTTTAGAGAACAAAGGGTGTCAAATTTGGCTCCCTGAATTCCTTGGTGTAACTGAGATTTTGGTCCCCCACATCATCTATTACTAGCTTCTCAACTGTTACCTGCTTTACAAGCTCCCAAATAACATTTGATACCAAAATGTTTGAAAACCATAAGTACAGGATGAATTTTGTCATTTGAGTCACCTGCCTTGTAGGTGGTAGGAACTGTTACTGCATTCTTACATAATGAATTTGGGAGTAATTAGCATAAATTTTTCCAGTAAACAGTAGTTAATGCAGGGAACTCCACTGTATACTTAATTCCAGAGGAGGTGTGCAAATTTAATGTCACATTATTTTATTCAAAATATATCCATGAAGCAATAACTGAGAACCAAGTATGTAATGGTCTGTGAAAGGTTCTGTATTAAATGTGGGTAAGAAAATTCGTAATGTATTGCTTTGTCAATATAGTATTAGTAAAGATAATCTATGTTAATTACCTGCTTGGCTTTAATCCATGCTAATAGCTAATGTAGTCCTTTCAGAAGTCATATAAAAGCTTAGGGCTAACTCTGAACTCTGCAGTTGCTTTTTTATTTTTTTTTCTTACGTATATTAAATACTTTAGATTAGCATTAATTCACTTTTCCTCTCTCCTTCTCCCTCCTTCCCTCTCACATTTTTCTTCCTTTTGTTTTTCCACAGATTTATCCAATGCTTTCTACTTAGTGCTGTAGGAAATAAAAGAGATAATGTCTAGATACTTTATCTAAATTTAAAACATGCATTGCTTACAATATATTTTTAGAAAGGTTGATATATACAGACTGAGGCAAAAATAAAATGTTTCTTTGGAGTTTCCTAACTTAATACTTACATTACCTCTAAAAAAAACAAAAGGAGTAGAAATGCCAGAAATTTTATCTTTAATGAGAAAGAATAAATAAAACCAACCAAAATTAAAAAAAAAAAAGACATAGCACCATCATTCCATCTAGTTTTCATTGTAACTTATTCTTTATCAGGAATTGAGTTAAATGTTCCCCGTACGTTTTCTGTGATGTTTATGACATCTGTCAGGTCCATACTGTAATACTTATTTTATCAGTGGAGAAATGGATGCAAAGATAGTTGAGTATCATCTTGCCCCTTTTTTTTCCCCACACTTGTAAGTGATGTACTGATTGAATCTGAGCAGTCTGACACCACTGTCTATGTTCTTAAGCCTGCACTCTACTGTTTCATGTTGGGGTTAATGTAGAAACTTCTACTGCCTCAGTCATGTACTCACATAACTTTCCATCTGTCTGCATTACTTCTTTGATGATCTGTTGCATATACTTTTAGTGGAAATAGTTTCACATACCTTTAGGAGACACACAATGTTAAGCATAAACCTGCTGGTTGGTCCTTTCATCATAAATCTTCTTCAGAGGCCTCTGCTATTGCCCCTGTCAGATTTATAATTAAAATGAAACCTTGCGCTCCTCCAAAAACTGGTCATTACAGTACAGTGTTTAAAGGTGACATGTTTCAAATTATTTTGGTAATCTGAGTTTTCTTTGTGTTTAGAATATCTCATCCTGGCTGGAATCCAGGTTTTTCTTTTCAACCAAGGAAGATAATTTTTTATAAAAAATACAATGAACAAAAAACAAGAAAACAAACCATAAAATTTTTCACATTGTGTTTTAGTTTTCTACAGAATGTGTGGTTTAGGCTCTCTCTTCCCTTCCTTGATTGTATATTCCTTCTCGCTTTCGGATTGATTTTTCTGTGAAAAATTCTCTTGCCTTGTCTTTTGCCTCTCTTGCCCCTTCTGTGTTTTCATGTGCACACTCTATTTTTCATTACTTCCAGAAAAATAGTTGTTGAATGAGGGTTGGCTGAGCATTTGTCAGTATTAGCTGCTGGTTAACCCTGCGTACCAGTAGAGTGCTGCACTGGCACTTCGAACTCCTCCGGAAAAATTTCCCTCATTTCTTTGTCTGTACCATGTTAAAGGAACTGTGTTGTATTGTTTTGTTTTGTTTTTGTTTTTTTGCAGCTCTGGAATATTCATAGTGATGAATTCTACTCTTTGATCCTAAATGATGGTTTAGTTCTGATTTTTTTTTTTTTTTTTAAGATTTACCAATCTATCTATCAGAGATAGAGCACACAAGCAGGGGGAACAGCTGGTAGAGGGAGAAGCACACACCCCACTGAGCAGGGAGTCCAATGCGGGGTTTGATCCCAAGACCCTGGGATCATGACCTGAGTTAAACAGATGCTTAACTGACTAAGCCACCCAGGGTCCCTAGGCTCCAACTTCAAAGAAAGGATTCCGTATTTGGTTTCTCTGTAATTAGTCTGAACTTTTTGTGAGGGCAGACACACTGGGGTGAATGCATGAATCAGGCTGTGGGGCTATGGATCAGTCTTGTCCAGGAATGGGGGCTGGTTCTTTAGACACCTTAGGTTCTGTTGTGTGACCCAGCTTAATTCTTTGTTTTCTAATTACCCCCATCTTCATTTCTCTTCTGGAATGCATGTAAGTGAGGTGTCTAACATGACTTCAGTTAGGAGAGGATGGGGGTCCTCACAGTCATGGGGAGAAGTCTGGTCCCTTGGTCCGTTCTTGTGTAGAAGGACAAATATGACCACATGGGACTAATGACCACAGAGCTCTGCTGGTATTGTACCTGGGCCGAGTTTTCAGGACCAGTGGAAGACATAACAGCCTTTTTCTTTATAGTGAAGGCCTTACCCTTTCTCCTGCTTCTTTGGCCTCACGTTAGCCACTGCACCTTTACCTTATGAATGCCGTCAGGCAAGGATGCCTCCTTGACTTCTCCTAAACGGCAGGTTGGATGTGAACACCAGGGAATGGTAAAAGTTGAGGGTTTATTTTTTCCAAGAAATGAAATGTGAAGCAAGAAAATACTTAACCTTCAATAATTTTCTTTTTTCAAATGTATGTGCAGTCTCCAAAAGTCAATACGTTTTAATGAAAAGAATGTATTTCAGTAACCCTTAAGATGCTTAAATGTTTCTGAAGAACCACTATTTTAAATAACTCAAGGTTTTGGGATGCCTGGGTGGTGTATTGTTTAAGCATCTGACTCTTGGATCATGATTTCAGGGTTGTGAGATTGGTCTCCACATGGGGCCCCACGTTCAGCATGGAGCCTGCTTGAGATTCTCTCTCTCCCTCTGCCCCTTCTGCTCCTGCTGCCTCTCTTCCTCTCTCTCCCATTCTCTAAAATAAATAAATAAATCTTTGAAGAAATAACTCAATGTTTTGTCATTAAATGTAACTATAAATTAAATAGGAAGTGATAAAATTGCCAGGTTTGCACAATTAGTAGAAAAACTAACTGAGGAAATTCAGCTTTCTCTTTTTATGAGGATTCGTTTAGTTTAGTTTTGTTTTGTTTTTCTGCATTGGAAAGCACTAGAATGTAATGGTTTAGAGCATGGTCTCTTCCCAAATTCAAACTCTGACTCACATTTAGTAACTGTGT
The DNA here is from genome assembly GCF_009829155.1 of Mustela erminea. NCBI lineage: Eukaryota > Metazoa > Chordata > Mammalia > Carnivora > Mustelidae > Mustela > Mustela erminea. The sequence goes on along the minus strand of NC_045616.1, from coordinate 25,545,599 downwards.
CATCATGACAATGATCATGGCAATGATCAAAGAGTAAACTCTCTCATCTCTCCCTCTTTGCCAAAAAACGAGCATAACAATTGAAACCTGGGACAGCGATTTCAAATAAAGATAATCTCTTACTGTAGTAGTTAGTACTTAAAAATACTCAACAAATGTGACTTATCTTATGCATTCCCATATTAATGACACATAGTATCAAATCCTTTCTTTTCCATTTTCAAAACACAAATTTGTGAATACAACCCACAGATTAATCTATGATAGGCTGTTACTAATGTTATTACTTATATTAACATTTTACATGTCATTTCCATCATCAGGAAAACACTGTAAGTGAGCACAAAAATAATATAAACCTTTGAGATCTATCTTTCTCATGATATGCCTCAAAAAATTCGATATGATCCTGATTGAGTTTAAGCATTGCTCAGAGCTCAAAAGGAGAAAAGTAAAAAATAAATGACTTTGAAATGCTTTTTCTTTTACCTCTTCCAGTCTGTTACCAGCAAAACAGTCAAAGAAATATTTCTGAAACATTCAACCCTATTGTATCACTTTCTAATAACTTTTCACAAATAAAATGAAATCCCCTATTATTACCATGACCTTTAATTCCATACAAGTTCTGTACCCTAAACCTTTGTTAGCAACCTTAATAGTTTCTTTCCACCACACTGGCCTTTTTGCTATTGTCATAGAAAACACACCAACTCCTACTCCTGGATTTTTTGCACTTTCTCTTCTGTCTGTATAGTATTACCTTCACCTAAATAGTTCAGTGCCTCACTTCATCTAAGCTGTTGATCTCCACAAAGAGTGGAGATCTTTGTGAACAATATGTGAACTAATTGATTTTAAATAAAATTAAAAATAAAAGTTCGCTTCTTACCACTATTTTCTTACCTTTCTATTTTCTATTACAGAATATTTGTCACGTGTATATTTATAGTTTTTTAGTTCATGCCCCACACAAGAATATATGTTTTATAAAAACAGAGTTATTTTTGCAAGAAGCAGACCCAAAACTACAGAGAACAAACTGATAGTTACCAAAAGGGACATGGGTCGAGGGTTGAGGGACATAGGTGATAGGGATTAAGAAGGGCAATTGAATTTAGGGTAAATACCCAATAATGCAGTTGCTGGGTCATAGGGCACAGACCTGTACCCCTGGGGATAAAAATATATGTTTATAAAAAATTAAAAAAAAAAAAAAGAAGGGCAATTGTCCTGATGAGCACCGGGCAATATATGTAAGTTAAGTGTTGAATCACTATATTGTACACCTGCAACTAATATAACATTGGGTGTTAACTGCCTTGAATTAAAATAAATTTAGAATTAAATTTAGAATTAAATTAAAATAAATTTAGAATTCTCTAAAAAAGAATTATTTTTTGGTTCAATTGAAAAAATAAAGCTACCCCCTGCTTTCTTCTCCCCCCCAAATCTTTTATTTACTTGGAGATTGTAGTTGAAAACGTTTATTTTGTTTTACAGAATAAATTTTTCGGAATGTATATAGGGGACCAGATTTGAGGTTGGAAACTATTCACTATATTTAGCTTCATAAATGCAATATGAGATATTAATGGAATTTATATTTTAAATCATGTTAACAGCAAGTTGACAATAAAATAATATTTAAAAAAAAAACTATCTTAAAAAGAGAAAAAAAGGGGCACCTGGGTGTCTCAGTGGGTTAAGCCTCTGCCTTTGGCTCTGGTCATGATCTCAGGGTCCTGGGTTGGAGCCCCGCATTGGGCTTTCTGCTCAGCGGGGAGCCTGCTTCCCCCACCGCCCCCCAAACTGCCTCTCTGCCTACTTGTGATCTCTCTCAAATAAATAAATTAAATATATGTTAAAAAAAGAGAGAGTAATTTTTTATCTCATTGTCATATACCTTGAAGAGTAACAGCCATTTAGTATGTGCTCAGTAAATATATACTAAATAATTAGTAAGCATTCAAAAACATTTGGTGAATAAATATTTTAAATATTTTATGAATTCTACCTCCAGCTATGTAGGAATAGTTTGTATCACACAAAGCAGTACATAATGCATGAATGGAAAATCTGAATGATAGTAACTAACACATGATGGCATAGGAGAACAGCCAGAGCTCTGAGAATTTAGGAGAGCCAAGATCAAAGAGTATAGAAAGGAGTACAGTATCCTGAGTAGATTCTTTCTTTGAGGTGAAACAGTTTTATTTGAAACATCCAGGTCTAGAAGTCAAATAGCTCAGATTCTCTGCTATAGAGAATGAAGTATTGAAAAAAACCCAGAGTAAAAGATTAGAGAGGCAGAGAACCAAGTGGAAAATGATGGGTGAGACACTGACAGACTGAGTCCAGTTGTAGACACTTTTATGGGCGCAGGAGCAAAGAGCGTCCAACAAGGCATGGAAACAAATGTAATCCCTCCAAAGGGAGCACAAAATAAGTTAGTTAAGAAATACTTATCAAGGGGTTCCTCGGTGGCTCAGTGGGTTAAAGCCTCTGCCTTTGGCTCTGATCATGATCCTAGGGTCCTGGGATCGAGCCCCATATTGGGCTCTCTGCTCAGCAGGGAGCCTGCTTCCCACTCTCTCTGCCTCCTTGTGATCTGTCTGTCAAGCCTTTTTTTTTTTTTTTTTTTTTTTTTTTTTTTACCAAGAGAAATCTACAAGAGAAATATGTATACCTGAAAAATACTCAACTCTAAAAGAAGCCCCCTTCAAAACAATTGTTATTTGTTAGGTAAAATAAACCAGTAACAGATGTACAAATACTGTGTGGTCTCATTTAGATGAGGTATGTAAAATATTCAAACTCATAAATGCAGGGAGTAGGAGGGTGGCTACTAGGGCCTGGTGGGGAGTGGGGAAGAGTGAGTGAGAACTTATTCAAGGGGCATTAAGTTTCCATTCTGCAAAATGAATAAATTCTAGAGATCTACTGTACAACCCAGTGCCTGTAGTTCTCAAGGCTGTTATTATACTCGAACCATTTGTTAAGAGTAAAGATTTCATGTTAAATGTTCTTACCATAATAGGAATAATTTCTCTAAGATTTGTCTTTATCTTAAAATCAAAATGCTTTGATTTTTTAAGAAGTTAAGGAAGCAGAATTTCTTTACGATTTTAGATTGTGTAGTTTTTATTTGACTATGATTTATTTTCATGATTTCTACTGTAATACTGTATTAAGATAATTATTTTTGTGACTTCTTTTCATGTAGGGTTTTCATGAGGTTGAGAAAAGGAACACAGTAATGTTTTGTAGTGTGTTTTATATGTATTTGCATTTTTTTTAAGATTTTTTTTATTTATCAGAGAGAGAGAGGGGGAGAGAGCGAGCACAGGCAGACAGAATGGCAGGCAGAGGCAGAGGGAGAAGCAGGCTCCCCGCTGAGCAAGGAGCCCGATGTGGGACTCGATCCCAGGACGCCAGGATCATGACCCGAGCAGACGGCAGCTGCTTAACCAACTGAGCCACCCAGGCGTCCCTGTATTTGCTTTTTTTTTTTTTTTTTCATTTTTAATTTTATAATTTTTTTATTTTTTATAAACATATATTTTTATCCCCAGGGGTACAGGTCTATGAATCACCAGGTTTACACACTTCACAGCACTCACCAAAGCACATACCCTCCCCAATGTCCATAATCCCACCCCCTTCTCCCAAACCCCCTCCCCCCAGCAACCCTCAGTTTGTTCTGTGAGATTAAGAGTCACTTATGGTTTGTCTCCCTCCCAATTCCATCTTGTTTCATTGATTCTTCTCCTACCCACTTAAGCCCCCATGTTGCATCACCACTTCCTCATATCAGGGAGATCATATGATAGTTGTCTTTCTCTGCTTGACTTATTTCGCTAAGCAGGATACGCTCTAGTTCCATCCATGTTGTCGCAAATGGCAAGATTTCATTTCTTTTGATGGCTGCATAGTATTCCATTGTGTATATATACCACATCTTCTTGATCCATTCATCTGTTGATGGACATCTAGGTTCTTTCCATAGTTTGGCTATTGTGGACATGGCTGCTATAAACATTCGGGTGCACGTGCCCCTTTGGATCACTACGTTTGTATCTTTAGGGTAAATACCCAGTAGTGCAATTGCTGGGTCATAGGGCAGTTCTATTTTCAACATTTTGAGGAACCTCCATGCTGTTTTCCAGAGTGGCTGCACCAGCTTGCATTCCCACCAACAGTGTAGGAGGGTTCCCCTTTCTCCGCATCCTCGCCAGCATCTGTCATTTCCTGACTTGTTTATTTTAGCCATTCTGACTAAAATGTGAGGTGATATCTCATTGTGGTTTTGATTTGTATTTCCCTGATGCCGAGTGATATGGAGCACTTTTTCATGTGTCTGTTGGACATCTGGATGTCTTCTTTGCAGAAATGTCTGTTCATGTCCTCTGCCCATTTCTTGATTGGATTATTTGTTCTTTGGGTGTTGAGTTTGCTAAGTTCTTTATAGATTCTGGACACTAGTCCTTTATCTGATATGTCGTTTGCAAATATCTTCTCCCATTCTGTCAGTTGTCTTTTGATTTTGTTAACTGTTTCCTTTGCTGTGCAAAAGCTTTTGATCTTGATGAAATCCCAATAGTTCATTTTGCCCTTGCTTCCCTTGCCTTTGGCATTGTTCCTAGGAAGATGTTGCTGCGGCTGAGGTCGAAGAGGTTGCTGCCTGTGTTCTCCTCAAGGATTTTGATGGATTCCTTTCGCACATTGAGGTCCTTCATCCATTTTGAGTCTATTTTTGTGTGTGGTGTAAGGAAAAGGTCCAATTTCATTTTTCTGCATGTGGCTGTCCAATTTTCCCAGCACCATTTATTGAAGAGGCTGTCTTTTTGCCATTGGACATTCTTTCCTGCTTTGTAGAAGATTAGTTGACCATAGTGTTGAGGGTCTATTTCTGGGCTCTCTATTCTGTTCCATTGATCTATGTGTCTGTTTTTGTGCCAGTACCATGCTGTCTTGATGACGACAGCTTTGTAATAGAGCTTGAAGTCCGTAATTGTGATGCCACCAACGTTGGCTTTCTTTTTCAATATCCCTTTGGCTATTCGAGGTCTTTTCTGGTTCCATATACATTTTAGAATTATTTGTTCCATTTCTTTGAAAAAGATGGATTGTATTTGCTTTTTTAAAATATTTTTTTTTACAAACATATAATGTATTATTAGCCCCATGGGTACAGGTCTGTGAATCGCCAGGTTTACACAGTTCACAGCACTCACCATAGCACATGCCCTCCCCAATGTCCATAACCCAACCATCCTCTCCCTCTCCACACAGCAACACTCAGTTTGTCACAAAAAAACAAAACAAAACAAAACACACACACACACACACACACACACACGTATTTGCTTTAATAGCATTTCAGTATTTTAGACTTTAGGGGAGAAATAATCTGAGTATACTCATTATAGGTGGTAGAGTTTTGGTGAACAATTTTGATTTTTAAATGTCCCACTTCCAGTAGTAACAATAATTAATGTGTTTATTTACAAAGAAAATGCAACTGAAATAGTTTGTTATACCTAACAGTCTCCTTGGCCAAAGCATTATTTTATGAAAGGCCACAGATCCTATGATTTGATTTTATAATAGCCAACATTAGTATTTAGTTAGAACTTTCATGATGCTTTTTCTTGGATTGAACAGTGACTTTCCAATGGTGAGATACCCAAGCCTATCCATGTCCTAAATAGATTGAAATACAAATTATTGTTAATCACACTCTTGACCCTGAAAATCAGAGAAGGAAAAAGGGGTAAGATCTCTAATATTTAATTTTCTTACTCTGCAAGCACTGCATTTTGAATTCTGTATATTATCTTGTTTTTATGTTCCTATAGAGGTCTTTGACTTGTCTTCACCTTTGAAATTGCATTAATTTTATACTTTTATACTTCTGTCTGTGTTTTTTTCAAAAATAGAATCTATTAAAAATTTCAGAGACGAATTAAAGTGCTCATTTACATTACTCACTTAAGAGCATTTCTTATTATCGCTAAGAGATTATCCTTCACCTTTACCCCACTTGATCTGATGATACACAGGCAATCTTCTTTATTATGAATATATCTCGAAATCTTTATTCATTTTATGTTACTTCAAGAATAAGTAGCCAGTTATTTTACACTTATCTTTTGTATAACTACTAGGAAGTAAACTATAAATTTGAATTGTAGCCAGAGACTTCATTCAACATATTATATGTATATATGATATAGCCTACATTTTTTAAGAGTTTTAATTCAAATTCCAGTTAATTCACATACAGTGTCATAGGAGTTGCAGGTGTATGAGATATCTGCATTTTTTTTGTTGGTTTGTTTAAAGATGAATTTATTTACTTTAGAGAGAGGGGCATGAGCTGGTGGGGCAGAGGGAAAGGGAGAGAGAATCCCAGGCAGACTCCATGCTGAGCATGGGGTTCAATCCCACAATCCTGTGATCACAAGCTGAAACCAAGAGTTGGATACCCAACTGACTACATCACCCAGATGCACCAGTATCTCCTGCCCCAATATCTGCCGCATTTTTATGGCAGCAGCAGACTTGTGTAAGGAGTAAACCAGGACAGTTAGGAACTTACTTTCTTTCCTGAAGCCCAGTGTCAAAGTCTTTTATGTTTTTCTGGAAATAACCTTTGTACAAATCATCTGTACCTCTTGGAGGGTTTTGTTTTGTTTGAAAATTTTTGTTAATTACAAATTCAAATTATTTACTAGTTATAGTTCTTTGTCATAGAACTCTTTATTCTTGCATCTTTCAATAACATGGGTACAACTCACATAGTTGTCCTATTTATGGTTATAATGTTTTTTGGAGTATTTATTGAGGTTTATCTAGTGATTTCAAGGCACTCATTTCTGTTTTGGGTCTTCTCTGACTTTTATAATCCATTTGACGAATAGTTTTTAGGTTTGGTTGCCCTCAAAGAACCAGTTTTTGTTGCATGGATAGTTTATGAGCATTTTCTGTTGCTTATCACTTTGGTTTTTAGGCTAATGTTTTATTTCCCCCATTTTATGCTTCTTCATTCTGTTTTGTTGGTTCTTCTTTTTCTAGTCTCTGAGGATAGAACCTGTGGTAATTAACTGGAGATGTTTCTCTTCTTTTCTCATATAAGTATTGAGTGCTGTAATTTTCTCTTTTCTGAGCATGGCTTTGGTTGAATTCCACACATTTTGATAGGTTGTGTAATCATTTTCACTTGACTCTGTATAGCTTCACCTTTACCACTATACCTGATTCAGCTCTAGCCTTTACCTAGTTTCCTTCAAGATTAGTCTAAAAGGAAAAAATAATTTCACCTTTTTATGTATATTTATTCCATTTCCATGGATCCCCCCATCTTTTAAAAATTGGATATAAAAACTTCTGTCTGGTATTCTATACTTTCTAAATGAATAGCTTATATTTTTGTAGTTTCTGTCTAATGACCCTGGATTTTTTCATTGGGTGGTGATGGTGGTATTATTAATATCTGAGACAGTCTTAATTGTTTATATTATATTTGGGGCTGGTAATTACAGATTGAAATTTGATTTTAATACCGTAAGTCATCACTTAAATACCCTTTGGTTTGTCTGGTCAATGTTAAGATGCCACCTGTATGAAAATTGACTAAAAATGATTAAATACCTAAACATAAGACCCAAAACTATAAAACTACTAAGAAAAACAGGGTGGAAGTTGACATACATGGATCTTTGGCAAGGATTTAATGGTTACGAAGCTGAAAGCACAGGCAAAAATAAAGAAGTGAGATGACAGCAGAGCAAGAGGCTTCTGCATGGGAAACAGCCAACAAAGGGAAAAGGTAACCTGCAGAGTGAGAAAGCATATTTGTAAATTATGTTTTGATAAGGAGTGTATTTCTAAAATATTTGAGGAACTCCTACAAATTAGTAGCTAGCTAGCTAAGGAAGTGGACAAGGGAACTGAAGACATTTCTCCAAAGATCTATAACTGACCAAGAAGTGTATGAAAAGATGTTTAATACCAGTAATCGACAAGGAAGTATAAATAAGAATCATAATGATCGATCACCTTATAAGATGGCTGTTATCAAGAAAACAAACAAATATTTTTCTTGTTCTAAATATAATATATATACACTATAATATACATTATAAAATATGTTCTTTCTTATACATGATTAGTTAACAGATATAATTGATTATAATAAGTATGTTCATTATCTCTAATTCATTTTCAAAATAGGAGAAATATTTTCTATTGTCCAGACCCCGACTTATTGAGTGGGGAAACTCTGTGGTCCCAGCTCAGTTCTTTTTCAGTATTCTGAAAAACTCTCTCAGTGACCCAAAATTCCTATATTGGAAGGTTTTACATTATTCCAGTTTCCTGGGCACTCGGTTCAATAATTCAATAGGCAGTACTTTCATCATATGAAAAATTAGTGGGTATATTCCAGGTATGCAATATAACAATTCACTATTTGTATGTACAATGAAATAGTCACCAAAATAAGTTTAATTAACATCTGCCATGGGTACAGGTGTTTTTTGTTGTTCTTTTAAAGATTTTATTTATTTATTTGACAGAGTGAGATCACAAGTAGACAGAGAGGCAGGCAGAGAGAGAGAGAGAGAGGAAAGCAGGCTCCCCGCTGAGCAGGGAGCCTGATGTGGGGCTCGCTCCCAGGACCCTGAGATCATGACCTGAGCCGAAGACAGAGGCTTAACCCACTGAGCCACTCAGGTGCACCACAGGTACAGTTTTTTAAGAAGTTTTTAAAACTCTCTAAACCTACTAATTCTCAGTTTAAGACTTTGAATGTTACATACACTTGTAATTTCCAAATTCTTTTGACAAATAAATGGTTTTCTAGTTGAATTGCAAATAAATAAATTCACACTAATGAAGTCTTGTGCCATTAGTGTTTCATCAATTTATGAGCTCCTATCTTGACAGTTTTTTTTTTTTTAAGATTTTATTTATCTGTCAGAGTGACAGAGAACATAAGCAGGTGGGTGAGGGGCAGGGGGAGAGGGAGAAGCAGGCTTCCTACTGAACTGAGAGCCAGATGCAGAATTTTGTCCCAGGACCCTGGGATCATGACCTGAGCTGAAGTCAGATATTTAACGACTGAGCCACCCAGGGACCCCAACAGTTTTAAACTGGTTTGAGTAGCTTGACTTTTTTTCAGCTAATGTAAAAATATTACAGAATAATAGAGTTGTTGAAATTAAAAAAAATTAGATAGTAATAAAAGAAGTTTCATGAGATTTCCACACATATGCACACAAAATGCGTCTTTCTGTTAATATTCAGTCCCTTTCCCTCAGCAATATATTCCAAAAAGGCAGTTTTCTGCCTTTTCAGAGAATTTTCCCACATCTTGATCTGGTAACTTAAAATAGTCTTCTTAAATCTGCATTTTCCCCTTCCACCTTTTTGGTGCTGTTCCCCTCAGTTCTGGTGATCAGGATTCTTCCTGTATGTCTTTTCCTTCTATAACCATTTTTATGAGGACTGTAGACCTTGTCTTCCTTCTCAACTAAATTAGTAGGTTTGAGGGGATAAAATAAACTAAGTGGGACAGTTTCCATATGGTCCCTTTATTTTAAAAATACATCAACAAAAACCCAGCAAACAAAAGGTTGATTTGAGTAAATGAAACTACTTGAGTAAAAGGAAATAAAATTATCAATGAGTAGAGAAAACTGTAATTTTTATTTTTGATTATGTAGTATTTTTTTTTTCCTGAATGCCTTCAGGAATTTTTGTCTTCTTTTGTGTTCGACAAATTCAGTAAGATATGTCTACATGTTTATTTTTGTTTGACATTCATCCTTGTTATAGAATCTCTTGGAATTGCCATTGGGGATCTGTCATTAATTTGTAAAAAATTTCAAGACTTTTTGTCTTTAGATACTCCTGTTACATATTCTTACTTTTTCTTCTGGCATCTCAATTTTATGTATATGAAACTATTTGATATCATCCTACAGGTTTTAGAAGCTCTGAATTTCCCCCATCATTTTTTTCCTCTATGTTTATGAAAATTGTCAAAATTACTATGAAAATCAGATAAGGAGGAGTTTAGGAGAAGACATTAGAAGTGATAAAGCATAAGGAGAAAAAAATTGAAGTGATAAAGCATATTCACTGGAATTAATGCCTATAAAAGTAAGATTGGCCGTGCATGTGACCCTATGCATAATATTTTTCTCTTCTTGGAAACTTAAACAAAATCATGGCTATATTGTTGTTTCTATAAAGCTTGAGCTTTTCACGTAGTACAATGGCTTTTGAAAGCCTAGAGAAGCACCTTGTTTAGTAGACTGACAGCCATTTAACTGGGAGTGGAGAGGGTGGTCAAAGATTATCAAGTTAATACAGCAAAATCATTGATGACCTTAGAATATCTGAAAACGATGAAGGAGGGATTGGTAAATGTTTTGTTCACAGACTTAAATGCCAAAGCAAATATAAGATGGCCTGAAAGATTTGGGAACTCAAATTCTACATAATTTGTAAAAGCAGTTTCCACATACTGCACACCAAATCTTAGTACAAAATTATATTACATGTCCAAATTGAGGTGAGAACAAACATGACCTTGACGGAAACATCACACCCAAAGATTTAATTGCCACTGCAGGCTGAAGTTATTAGGGAATAATGACAAGGAAAGTAAATATGTAGTCACATTATGTATTTGTTTTTCTTTCTGATAATTTGCCGTCCTGTAACTTTGAGAATGTGGTGGCTTTGCCTCCTTATTTTGAGTCATAAGTGCAAAAATAATGTTTTCTACCAGATCTCTTTATTTGGATGTAAATGAATGCTGAGAAATACCTGTTTTACTCAGTACTATAACTATATTCTGCTAAGCTTCAGTAACACCAAAGAGCAACCAAGAGATTTTACTTAGGCACTGTTTTAAGGATAGAAAATACTTGTTAATCGCATCATTTTTAACTCTTTTAATGAAAAGTAGTTATTATTTCCATATCTCTTTAATAATCTTCTAGTATTACTTCAGAACCACTTGCTCACTACTATTACACTTGCACAGAAATAAATACACGGATGAGTTCATCAAATGCCAAAATAGATAACTGATGTTAGGAATATTTTGTATCTGGCAAAAGTCAAAGGGACATTGTTATAGAGGTGCTTAAATTATCTTAATGATATTTAGAAAAATTGGATGGGTTTAATTAATAGGTGGGAAGTGAATTACTGTATTTTAACATTTAAATAGATGGAATGTAATTTCCTGCTATTTCAGAACTCATTACCCAAAATGTTAGGAAGCCATCCTACTTGGGTTATCAGGGGTGTCTTACTAAAACGATGCTTGACTATTTCCCAGGAAAAGATAAAAGACTTGAAAATTTAGTTTCAGGAAATAGGAAAATTCCCAAATGAGGTAAGTGAGAAGAAATCTACCCCTAGAAATGTGGTAGCAAAACTGGGAAACAAAAAATATAGAAAAACTTCAAAAACATGAACAGTATAGACAGATGATAAACCTGAAAAATTAGGATAAATACTCTGATTTATTAAGAGTAGTAATACAGATGGGACGCCTGGGTGGCTCAGTTGGTTAAGCAGCTGCCTTCGGCTCAGGTCATGATCCCAGGGTCCTGGGATCGAGTCCCACATCAGGGTCCTTGCTCGGCAGAGAGCCTGCTTCTCCCTCTGCCTCTGCCTGCCTCTCTGTCTGCCTGTGCTCGCTCCGCTCTCTCTCCCTCTGTCTCTGACAAATAAATAAAATCTTAAAAAAAAAAATGTTTAAAAAAAAAAAAGAGTAGTAATACAGAAAAGAGTGAAATATCCTAAAATGCTTAGAAAAAATGTCAGAAAAATTGGAATGAAAACGCTGGATGCTGTTTCTAAAATGAAAGCAAGTTCACAGAAAAAGAAGCCCTCTAGCAATTTGTTAATAGCAGGTGTGACTAATGATTCTAATGTGATACTAGGTTTTTTTAAGTAATAATTTTCATTTGTAAATATGTAGGTAAATCTCAACAAAAGTTGACTGAAAATGTCTACTTCTGTTGAATAAAAAAAGGGAAATAAAATAATAGAAATATCTAACAAGAATGGAAGGGGTTAGTTTAAAAGAAGTGTTTATCGTTTCTTCTTATGTTGGAAGATGAATGATAGTGATTTTTAAAACTCATTTTTAAATACATATTACAGTTTTAAGAGTATCAATTGGAATATAAAGCTTTAAGCTGTCAATTATTTTACAATGATCTATAGTTTGAATGTAATCCCAATACTGATTCTATCACAGCAATTTGAAGAATCTTGGAAAATATTTTGGAAAACTCATAAAGCCTGATTTCGTGACTTACTATATGCTCCTATTATGAACACAGTGAGGTATTGGCAGAACAGAGACAAATAGGTGAGCAATGGACTCAGACTTACATGGAAAATGTAGGTTCAATAAAGGCTCCAGAAAAATCCCAGAGTGTGGAACGGAAAGTGTTTTCAACAGTGGCGTGGCTCAGTAGATTAAACCTCTGCCTTTGGCTCAGGTCATAATCTAGGGGTCCAGGGACTGAGCCCAGCATCAGGCTCTCTGCTCAGTGAGGAGCCTGCTTCTCCCTCCCCCTCTGCCTGCTTCTCTCCCTACTTGTGATTTCTCCCTCTGGGTCAAATAAATAAATAAAAACTTTAAAAAACAAACAAACAAACAGTGGCACTGGAACAGATAAATATCTGTCTGAAAAATCATGAACCTCAATATCTACTTATATTTATACATGTGAACTAATTTGAGATAGATCATAAGTGAAAATGTGGAGGTTGGCAGCATTTCCTTAGGACACAGAAATTACTAATAATTCATTGAAAATGGATAAAAGAATTGCATTAACCTGAAAGGCGAATCGTGAAACACTTTTATAAAAAAACACTCGGGAACTGGAAAAAGAAAGGCATAAGAAGCTTTCTGTGGTGAGGAAAATGTTTTCTGGGATATTGGTTACATAGGTGTGAACAGTGTTTGAAACTCATATCACTTTGCAGATTACTTCTATACATTGCATTTTACATAAATCCTAACCCAATAAAAGAGTAACATATAGAAAGTGCTGTTCATTTTGTGATGATTTCTTAAATTTATGTTCATTGAAGAACACAAGTGAATGAAAAGAAACACACTAGAAATAAAAAGAATTGTATTCAGATTAACACTGTGAAAAAGAAAAACAGAAGTAAACTAAACATAATAGTATCAAGAAGAGGATAACCAAATGGCAAAAAAACCCATAAAAAGATACTCAGCTTCATTACTATTATTATTATTATAATTACTACTACTACTTCTACTGAAGTGTAATTGACAATGTTAAATTACTTTCAGGTATACAACATACTGATTCAGCAATTCCGTATAGAATTCAGTGCTCAACCCGGCTAGTGCCGTCAACATCAACATATGAATAGACAATATTAGTTATGGCATAAATCTAGATAAAGAACCAACTACCTATAATTAAAGTATAATCAATGAAACTAGAATTAAGTGACGGTACAAATAAATGTGATTGATATGAAGGACTGGGAGAAGTGAATGTAATAAAAATATGAATACAAAGTACAAAAAATAATTTTGAGAAGATTCCTCCTAAAAGTGAATGTAAAATGCTGTTTTCTTATTTTTAGTGGTGGTAAATTCAGTGAAGAATGAAAATGGGGAAAAATCTACTGGCATTAATTAATTAATCAAGGTAGATTTATTCCTGCGTTGCAAGGGTGATTGAATATTTGCAAATCAATCAATGTGATACAAAAATAAGAGAAAGGATAAGAACCACATGATTATTACAATAGATGGTAGGAAAAGTATTTGGCAAATACCACATCTATTCATGATGAATAACATCATGAATAAGCATAACATCATCATCCTTAATGGGGAAAAACTGACACCCTTTCCCCTAAGATAGGAACAAGACAAGATCACTTTTCACTCAACATAGTATCGGAAGTCCTAGCCACAGCAACCAGACAACAAAAGGAAATTAAAGGCATCTAAATCAGCAAGGAAAGAGTAAAATTTCACTTCTTGAGATGGTGTGATACTATATATAGAAAACTGTAAAGAGTCCACCAGAAAACTATTAGAACTGATAAATGAATTCAGTAAAGTTGCAGGATACAAAATCAATGTACCAAAATCTGTTGTATTTCTATACATTAATAATGAAGCAGCAGAAAGAAATCAAGAAAACAATCCCATTTACAATCGCAAGGAAAAGAATAAGATAACTAGGAATAAATCTAGCCAGAGAGGTGAAAGACCTGTAATCTGAAAACTATAAAACACCGGTGAAAGAAATTTAAAGATGACAAAAAGAAATGGAAAGACATTCTGTACTCCTAGATTAGAAGAACAAGTACTGTTAAAATGTCTATACTGTGAAAAACAATGTACACAGTCAATGCAGTCACTATCAAAATATCAGCACCATTTTTTACAGAACTAGAACAAACAATTTTAAAAATTTATACGGAATGGGGATGCTACCTGGGTGGCCCAGTTAGTTAAGCATCTGCCTTTGGCTCAGGTCATGATCCCAGGGTCCTGTGATCGAGTGATGCATTGGGCTCTTTGTTTGGTGGGGAGGCTGCTTTTCCCTCTGCCTGCCACTCCCCCTGCTTGTGCTTGTTGCTCTCTCTTTCTCTCTCACACACAAATAAATATATAAATAAAATCTTAAAAAAAAAAATTTGTATGGAACCAGAAAAGATTGTGAATAGATAAAACAATCTTGAAAAGGAAAAGCAAAGCTTAAAGTGTCACGATTCTAGACTTTAAGTTACATTATAAAGCTAAAGTAAACACACACTATGGTACTGGTACAAAGATAGACACAAAGATCAATAGAACAAAATAGAAAACCCAGAAATAAACTCACAACTGTGTGGTCAATTAGTCTTTGACCAAGCAGGAAAGAATATCCAATGGAAAAAATTCTCTTCAACAAATGGTGTTGAGAAAACACAACAGTAACATGCAAAAAGAAAAAGAAAAAAAAAAGAAAGAAACTGGACCACTTTCTTACACCATACACAAAAATAAATTCAAAATGGCTTTAAGACCTAAATATAAGACCTGAAACTATAACAATGCTGGAGGAGAACACAGGCAGTAACATGTTAGACATCAGCCACAGCAAGTATGTTCTAGATAGGTCTCCTGAGGCCAAGGAAACCATAGTAAAAACAAACTATTAAAACCACATCAAAATTAAAAAGAGAGAGAGAGAGAAAGAAACCACATCAAAATAAGAGGTTGTTTTCTGGATTTTGAGTTGGATAAGTTCTTCATAGATTTTGCATACTAGCCCTTTACCTGTTAAAACATTTGCAAATATCTTCTCCCATTTTGTAGGTTGTCTTTTGGTTTTGTCAGCTGACAAAATACAGCATCCTTTCCTGATGAAAACTCTCCACAGTGTATGGATAGAGGGCAACATACCTCAGTATCATAAAAGCCATATGTGAAAAGCTCACAGCAAGTATCATTCTGAGTGGGGAGAAACTGAGAGTTTTTCCCCTAAAACTGAGAGATTTTCCTGACGAACACAACAGGGATGTCCACTCTCACCAGTGTTCAACATAGCACTTGAGGTCCTAGCCTCAGCAATGAGACAAAATGAAATCAAAGGCATTGGGGGCACCTGGGTGGCTCAGTCATTAAATGTCTGCCTTTGGCTCAGGTTATGATCTCAGGGTCCTGGGACTGAGCCCAGCATCAGGCTCCCTGCTCAGCGGGGAGTCTGCTTCTCCCCTCCCCTGCTCATGCTTGTCCTCTCTCTCTCTCTCTCTCTGAAATAAGTACATCTGAAAAAAGAATAATGGTCCTGCATTGCTACTATTTGAAAACTTGTTTTATAAAATTTGTTTTTTAATCCATTTGGGACAGAAGGCTAATTTTTTTTTTTATGCCACTGCCCTAAGAGATAGTTGACAGTTGTTTTTATACTCGATAGCAACATAATTTTTGTGCTAAATTCCAATTATTTTACCATCTTTTAAAAATAAAATTCAGTTATTTTTGCTTTTTTATTCCACAGGCTCTAACCATATCATCATAGTTATCAGGAAAGCTATCCTTTGTCCAAGCTACTTCTCTCAGGTCCAATGTTCTTCTTAGATTTTGGGTTATGTTTAAGATCTAGAAATTTGACATACCCTTTGTATGTAGCTTAAAGCCTAGCATTTTTAGTGACTCAGCAAAATACAATTTAAAGTTGAGAATAAACATCTTGTCATGTAACTCTTTTATTCGAGAACTTTTTTTTAAACTCCTCCTAGGTGTCAGGTTTTGCTCTAAATATTAACTCATTTAATCCTCATAAGTATTCAGTAAAGGAATTATTATCATCCACAGTTTATCAGTGAGAAAATAGAGCCACAGAAAGTCATAGTGAATTGCTTCCTAATTGTACAACTAGTCAATACAATAAATAGGATTTGTACCTAGACATTTCAGATCCGGGGTTGGGGTTCTTAATCATTCTGTGGTATTGCCCTAGATACAGGTAAAGCAGCATTTAGATAAACATTTATTTTCTGAAATGCCCTTACTGGTAAACAAAATAAAATGAAAATAAGTGAACTGAGCAACCAACTGTAGTTAGGACAATAAAATCAATCCAAAGGAAGGATAACAAAGCATAATAAGGGTAGAAACAAATAAAAACTAGAAACCCAAAAAAAAAGGCAGCACTAATAAAGTAATGCAAGACCTTGATCTTTGGTCAGAGCAGGGGAATGCTAAACCCTCAGATAAGAGAGTACTTAAAGAAAAAGAAAGCATATAGCATAATAAGTCAATCAGAGACAGACAATTATCATAGGATCTCCCTGATATGAGGAAGTGGAGAGGCAATGTGGGGGGTTTGGGGGGCAGGAAAAGAATAAATGAAACCAGATGGGATCAGGAGGGAGGCAAATCGTGAGAGACTCTTAATCTCTCAAAACAAACTGAGGGTTGTGGGGGGGAGGTAGGTAGGGAGAAGGGGGGTGGGGTTATGGACACTGGGGAGGGGATGTGCTTTGGTGAGTGCTGTGAAGTGTGTAAACCTGGTGATTCACAGACCTGTCCCCTGGGGCTAATACTACATCATATATTTATTAAAAAAAATATTAAAAAAAAGAAAAAGCATAAATCACAAAAGGAGAAATGCTAATCAAATAACCACATGCACACACACACAAAAGCTGGTTAAAATAATCCTATTGCTCAACTACAGAAATAGATTTTAGAATATGAATAGAATATATAACTTAGTTAGTACATAGAATTACCAAAACTGACCTCAGAAGACAAAATACAAACTCACCAATCACCATAAATAAAACAGAGAAAATTGTTGAAAAGCTACTCTTTGGGAGAGCAACAATCCCAGTTGTTTTAATGACAATTCTATTAAACTTCTAAGAAATAAAAATTTCAGTGGTATTTAAAGTATTTGCAAGGAAAGTTTTATAAATTTTTTGATGATGCCCTCATGACATTGACATCCAAACCCAACAAAGAGAGCACAAAGCAGACAACTACAAATGGTTTTACCATTTTTTAGAACGTTTTTTAATGAAGTGGGGCTTCTTCTAAGAATTTGAGAATTATTCAAGTAATTCTGTGCATTAATTTAAAAAACGATTTCTATCTCCATAGATGTTAAAAAGGCACTTTGTAAATTTAACATCAGCCATTGGTTGCAAACTTGTAAAAATGAAACAGTGTATTAGGAAAACTTTCCATCCCCACCCTGGGAGAGTACCTCGGAGTGTTCACGTGCTGCTTGTGGGGCATCCCGACTCATCTGCTTGCAGGAGAGTTCTCTTTCCTTGTTGGCTGTCCCTCAAGTTATGCTTCTCTCCTCTGTTCTTCTGGAACACTCACTCGTATCCTTCACAATGGGTTTAAATTTTGATAAAACCCAGGAATAGACATTGACCAAGAAGCTATGAGGAGCAAAACTCTAAAGAAAGACAGGATGAAACCATCAAGGTCTGCTGTCTTCTCAGTAAATTACCCTGCTTCAGTACTGGGAATGTGAGGACCCACACCTCTGCCTGGTTTTTGAGCTTTCTGTGATGCACCCCACATCATTCTATCCAAGCTTGCCTTATTCCTTACTGTTGCTGTGGGTCTGTTCCTATTCCTTCACTTCTCTTTATTCAGCTTTTAACCACACAACTTCTAAACGTTGTGCATAATGCAGCGTTTGCAGTACCGCCTAACTGTAACATTTCGCCGATGAAACCAACACACATCCTTCATTTTCTTCCTTGATTGCTTGGTGGTTCAGTGTTGTCAACCCCCACTTGGGAATATATATATATATATATATATATATATATATATATTTTAAGATTTTATTTCTTTATTTACAGACATAGATCACAAGTAGGCGGTGAGGCAGACAGAGGGGGCGGGGGTAAGCAGGCTCTCCACTGAGCAGAGAGCCCCATGTGGGGCTCGATCCCAGGACCCCGAGATCATGACCTGAACCGAAGGCAGAGGCTTTAACCCACTGAGCCACCAGGTGCTCAGGAAGTATATTTCAAAACTATTGAATGAAATCTTGTATTTCCTATACCAAAGGCTTAAAGAAAATATACTGTGTTCAATATTTTGGTTTTCCCCAGCGTATAATAGCATTCATTTACTATGATATATCTCTGTATCTTTGTGATTTTGAAGATCTATCATTAAACATTGTTTATGCTTTTTAATGTTTATATCCATAACCTCAGGATTAAGGAAATTGGGGCATATCATAGGTACATTTTATGAAGAAATCTGTGCATACTTGCTTTTTCACTACACAGCTTGTGTCATCTTCTGGGCACTTGGTCCTGAGAGCATTTTTTCATTTCAGGTACCATGTCACCATTTGGATATGTGGGTGATCCCTCTGTGGTTTGCTGGCAAAACCCTTTACATATTGGGCTTGAGTGTATGTTATTTATATTTCTGCATATTTGTTCATTTTGGTGATGTTTACCCCTGATTCTTTTAAATTGGTACAGTGCTTTCTTAGATGATTACAACTTCTCTTCTGCAGCTAAAATGTGCTGCGAAAAGGTTCTCCTGGGCTAAAGGTGCTAGACCCCACTCTCCTACTAAGGGAACTTTCTAAAAGCTTCTCCATGTTCTCAACCTCTGTGCCTTATGCACACTGGGTGATCTATAGCTGCTGGATTTTCCCTTTATTTGGCCCAATTTTCCTTGTGTTAATCAGTTACTCTCAGTTTCTTGTTGTTTGTCACGTGGCTTTCCTAATTTTTTCTCTTTATTCTTTTTTATTATTTGGATTGATGTTTTAAAAGACAGTGTCCTATATAAAGCTTTATTCTAGTTTTTTTTTCCCCCACCATCTCATCCATTTATTATAGTGCATCTTCTGTTTCATTGTGATTTATTATCATCTCAGATTTCTACTAAGCCTTGAGTTTGAGCTCTTATCCTCAACTGTGATAACTTATGGACAGAACCGTGACCACTAGATGAGTGGAGAACATTAATCTATGACTACAACATATTAATTTGTGTATTCAGTTTTTCACATACGACAGATACAGTATGAATCATTCTCATTTTGATGTTTAATGTGTTACCATTTTTCATTGAATCATAAATGATACATAATTACACACGTTATTAATTACCTCCAATTGTTTAATTTATTTCTTAGCAAGTGAGAACAAGTGCAAAATAGAAGCTCATTATTCAGAATAATAAGTGCCATCTATGAAAGTCTATCAATTTCCGATCTGTTCATCTCCTTCTCTCCTAATAGATATCATTTTACAAGAACAGCCTAAAGATCTGTTATGATCTTTCAGCTTTGTATACATATCACTTCTCACCCATTATTTGATCACATTTGTATGGATTTTTACAATAATACATTTCTCAAGAGGGAAAACCAGTATGTTGTTTCTGTTTATGAACAGAATGTAATATGATCTTTAGCTTGTAAAATTGTGATACATTTTTCTTCTTGTCCCCATAAAGATGAGCATTTCTTACACTACTTTAGCCAAGGGCCTCACCAACAGTGAGTTCTGATAAATTCCGGTTTTAGCAACAGCCATGAGCTTTCCAAAGCAGTATTTTTAACTGTAAGCACAATATACAGAGGATAGCTAGAATTTGCTCATCATGTGAACAGAAACTTCATATCCGTTAGAAAGCTGCTCTTGACTTCTTTCTACTCCCCAGCTCCTGGTGACCACCGTTCTGTTTTCTGCTTCTGTACATGTACCTCAGATAAGTGGAATCTTGAGTATTTTTCCTTATGTGTCTGACTTCCTTCGCTTAGCATAATGTTCCCAAGATTCATCCCTGTTGCACACACAAGGATTTCCTGCTTTTTATGGCTGAATAATATTCCACTGTGTGTATATAGCACGTTGTCCTTTCTTCCTTCCCTCCAGCCCTCCCTCCCTCTCTTTCTCACTCTCTTTCTTTCCCTGCTTCCTTCCGTGCATTCTCACTCCCTCCCTTCCTTATTTTTCATTTTCTTTCTTTTCTTTCCTTCTTTCTCCCTTCTCTCCATTCCTTCCTTTCCTCCACTCCTCCTTCAGTCCACTTGTCTTTCCTTCTTTTTGACAACGTTGAAGATCTACCCTCCAAGATCTACCATCTAAGCAGATCTGTATGTAAATCTGTATGTGAATTACAAACATGTAGTACATGGTTGCTAACTAGCATCACATTGCTATAGATGACCTCTCCAGAACTTGTCAGACTGCAGCCTTGGATCCTTTAGCCAGTATCAGTCGATGTCCTCCTTCTGGTCCCTGGAAACTGCCATTATAGTCTCTGGTTCTATGAATTTGATTGGTTTTGATTTCACATATATGTGAGGTGATGCAGTACTCATCTTTCTCTGTCTGGCATATTTCACTAAGCACGGTGTCCTCCAGGTTCATCCACTTTCTTGTGCATGGAAGGATCTCCTTTAAGGCTGAGTAATATTCTTCTATGTGCTTTTTTTTTTTTATCCTTTCATCCACTGATGAATATTTAGGTCATGTTTATACTTTGGCTTCTGTGAATAATGCTGCAGTGAACATGGGTGTGCAGATTTCTCCTAGATACTCATTTCATTTCCTTTATATGTGTACCTAGAAGTAGGACTACTGGATCACAAGGTAGTTCTATTTTCAATTTTTTGCAAGAACTTCCATACTAATATACCTCATGGTTGTAACGGTTTCCATCCCCACCAAAAGTGTACAAGAGGTTCCTTTAATTCCACAAACTCACCAATATTTGTTACCTTGGTCATTTTTATAGTAGCTGTCTTTACTGGTGTACAGTGATATCTCGCTGTGGTTTTGATTGGCATTTCCCCGATGATTTTTGATGTTGAACAGCTTCTTAACTATCGGTTGGCCATTTCTGTGGCTTCTTTGCAGAAAAGTCTATCCAAATCTTTTGACCATTTTAAAAGAGGGTTATTTGGATTCTGCTTTTGAGTTGTAAGAATTCCTTAAATATTTTTGGAAATTAACCTCTTATCAGAGAGGTGGTTTGCAGATACTTTCTCCCATTCTGTTGGATGTCTTTTCACCCTGTTGAATACTGTTATTTGCATAAATATGCTTTGATAAAATCCCACTTGGCTATTTTTATTTTCATTGCCTGTGCTTTTGATGTCATATCCAAAAAAAACAAAACAAAACAAAACAAAACAAAAAACACATGTTGCCTAGATCAGAATCAAGGAGCTCTTTTCCTTATGTTTTCTTTTAGGAGTTCATAATTTTGTATCTTATATTTAAGCCTTCAGATGGAGTTGATGCTTGAGTATGGTACAAGATAAAGTTGGATTTCCTTTTATCATATGTAGATCCAGTACTTGCAGACTAGAGAATAAAAGGATTTATCAAGGTAGGAAGACTAATATGAGCAAAGACCTTGACACATTCAACACTTGTTGTTAAATTATATATTTAACTTTCTGGCCCTGATACACACTTAAGTTACTGTATTTGTACTTCTGGTCTCACAAAAATGACCATGATATATTCATTCAAGTTTGCTAATCTTTGTTGTTGGCACCTGTGTTTCTCTTGTAAACTCAGAGTAAGTTCTATTTTTTTTTTTTTAAGCTCTTAGTCATTCCTCCAGTTCCTGCCGAAATACTACATTCTTCAGAAATCCTTCCATAACTTAGTCATTATTCTTGCTCTTTAAACATCCTGTAATATATTGATTTTTTTTTTTTTTTTGCCTCTGTGTTTGGTCTTCACAGCTCAATTGCCTGACCTTGTATTGGCAGGTCCATAAATTACACGTTTTTATATTCTACCAGGTCCTCCATAGAGTAAACACTGTAATAATATTAATCACAATAACTAGCTTTTATTACCTTCTTATTACATGCCAGAGAATAGTGAAAAATTTCTGGTGGATTGTTACAAATGAGTAACGTGAAAGGGCACTTACTTTATGAATTGGACAATAAAAATTAAACGCTTGGACAGCTTCCAGGAGTTGCCAGTTAGAATCCTATGAATACCGCATGGCTGTTTAAATGGACTAATGGACAGATTACACTTCATGGAAAACAGTATCATTCTCACCCCTGTGCTGCAGTTGTGGGTGAGGTAGCTGGCTTTCATAGATCTGTAGCCTCTACCTATTCATATCCATCAGCTGTATGTTGTCTCCCCAGACCTTGGATAAGGAAAGTTAAACTCCATGCGTAACAGAGAATTTCTCTTCTTCTTTTCTATCTTCTGGTACAGCTGTGCCAACAATGCTGACTAGGAGAAGGCTGTGCCCAGATTCTGCTCAGAAGATACCATGATCTTTACATCTGCACATATGTGTAAGGTGTAAGGACTTTGTCTTTACTTAGCTGACAGCATAGTTCATGTACGCAGAGCCAAATGTGAACCCTACCTATATGCCACAAGAAGGTAATCAGAGGCTGAACTTATGCTAACACTGCATGCGTCTAAGCTCAGGCCTACTGGAGCCAAGGCAGTGGGGGTACTGGGCAGATAAAAAGAATGTACAGAAGCTGCTGGACTCTGTCTGGTGGTTCTCAACTCTCTGAAAGCATCTTATATCAGTTAGAGCAACTGAGTAAGAGGAAACAATTAGAAATTGTCTCCATTAATTCAAACTGTGTTTCATTGCTCACAAAAGATCGGTTTCCTTAGTAGGTGATGCTGTGTTTTGAGAACGTGAAGCAAAATGACCTTCTTCCCATACTGAAATGGTGTGGAAATCCGATGATTTCTGAGTGCTCAGACCAGTGCCAGAAGCAGGCTGTCAAAAACAAGAAAATTACAGAAAATATCCTGTAGGAAACATTACCTTTATTTTGACATCTGTTAATATAGATAGATAAAAAATATAACACATATTTTTGGGGGTTTGGTTTTGGTTTATTTTGCTGGGGAGAGGAAGTCACTTATTAAAACTTTTTATTGAAACATTTTGGGAAAAACCATTTCATCTTTCTTCATGAAGCTCTTTTTATAGCAACTTGTGTTGCCATCTTAAAGCAATGGGAAATATGTTTGGTATTCAGATCACACGAAGGCTACTAGAAGAGAAGGCCCTTTGCTCTACCTATGATTTACAGAGTGACAGCCTATCCCAAAACACAACAGCTTACAATAACCACCAGTCTATTCTGTACCTGACATGTTTGTGGGTCAGGAATTGAGGCAGGGCTCAGCCAGGTGGTAGCTCTGTTCCATGTGTCATCAGAGGTCCTGGAATTCTGTATGTCTCCTTTCTTTGTCTTGCTTTCTAAAAGTCATAAGGTTTGCTTTAAATGGATTAAGTTACACATAAATTAATAACTTGGTGCTTGTTTTATATCAGACACAGCTGTAGGTACTAGAGAAAATAGAAGAGTCAAACAAAATTTGTGTGCTCAAAACCTTGAACAGTATGGAGGTTGGGGATGCTGACCCTCTAGGCTGTTGGAAGTTCACATATAACTTGTGCTCCCCGCTCCCCCAGAAACCTAACTAATAATAGCCTACTCTTTGCATAACATAAATAGATGACAAGAACATTTTACATATCACATGTATTATATACTGTATTCTTACAATAAAGTTGAAGAATATGTTAAGAACATGATATGGCTGAGAAAATAAATTGACAGTACTATCCATATTTACCGTAAAAGAAAACTGTGTACACATGGACTTGGGTAGCTGAAATGCATTTCATGCAGTGTCATCTGTATAATGAATAAGACAGATATATAATTTGTTAATAATATAACATAGTGACAGATTTTTTTTTTACCTCTTAGACCTTACTTGTATATTGAATTAAGCTATAGGGGAAAAAATGAAATGTTAATGGGAACATCAACATGAAAGTTTTCAAATTTTGTTAATAAATAATCTTTTATATGTCTTTTAATTAGAAAAAATTATTTGGCCAGTGGTAGTTGGTCTGAGTTTCACAATTTGTAGAATTGAGCACTGAACCTGCTTAATTTTTTCTGTGTCAGCTAATGTTAGACCTTTCTTGATACTTCGCTATCAAAAGTAATGATGAAAAAAATTTAGAGCAATTAACTCTTTGATAATTATTTCCAAAGTTATACTCATTGATTTTTTTAAAAGATTTACTTATTTATTTGACAGAGAGCATAAGTAGGCAGAGTGGCAGACAGAGGGAGAGGGAGAAGCAGGCTCTCCACTGAGCAGGGAGCCCAGTGCAGGGCTTGATCCCAGGACCCTGGGATCATGACCTGAGCCAAAGGCAGCCACTTAACCAAGTTAAGCCACCCAGGTGCCATAATATTTTTAATTTTACACTATTTAATACCCTCTGTCATAATATTAAATCATAATCAATAAATGTAACAAACACAAAGACTTTCAGAGTGTTGCCAGGTCTTAAGACATGTTATTAGGCTATAACCATTATTAATTCAACTTCTAAATCATATGTATTGTTAAATGTTTCAATATTACTCTTTCTTTGGGACACTGGGAAATTATATTCAAAAATAATTAGGTACTGTCCCAAAATACTTCAGGAACAAGATTATAATTAAAATAATCACCATGGCAACTTGGTTAATTAATGCTTAGTACCAAATTTCCCAGCAGCTACCTGTTTTCAGATGCTTTTCATTGTCAAGCCCCTAGTTTTCCCATGATTGGAACTCTCCCTATATTATGTAACCTAACTTGCCTAGTCTGCAAGGTAACAACAGCACCTTTGGGAGAGAGAGCCATTTTGACCCTATTGAATTTATTGGCTGACGGTGACGGACACTATATGAAATCATGGCCTAAGTCACCTTTCAGCTACAGGGGAATGTCGTTCCCAGGTGTCCCCCTAGTAGTGAGTACAGACTAGGATGTGAACAAAATCCCCAAACATCAACACTCTGAGCTCCTGCTTCCTTAAGCGTTCATCTTGTTACATTCTTTGTTTTATCCTCTTAGCATAACATTTCCCTTCATCATGTAAGATATGGATCACTTCCCCATTCTCTTGCCATAGCCACTAGTGTGTGTAGAAATACAAGCACATTCTGTCTGCATCTTCTTGCTCTGTATCTCTGGCCTGTTGGATTCTTGGATAGGAAGCCTATCCTCCCAGCTGAGGTGGGGGGAAAAGTCTTTTTTTTATTATTAAATTTTTTATTTTTTATAAACATATATTTTTATCCCCAGGGGTACAGGTCTGTGAATCACCAGGTTTACACACTTCACAGCACTCACCAAAGCACATACCCTCCCCAATGTCCATAATCCCACCCCCTTCTCCCAAACCCCCTCCCCCCAGCAACCCTCAGTTTGTTTTGTGAGATTAAGAGTCACTTATGGTTTGTCTCCCTCCCAATTCCATCTTGTTTCATTGATTCTTCTCCTACCCATTTAAGCCCCCATGTTGCCTATCTACTTCCTCATATCAGGGAGATCATATGATAGTTGTCTTTCTCCGCTTGACTTATTTCGCTAAGCATGATACGCTCTAGTTCTATCCATGTTGTCGCAAATGGCAAGATTTCATTTCTTTTGATGGCTGCATAGTATTCCATTGTGTATATATACCACATCTTCCTTATCCATTCATCTGTTGATGGACATCTAGGTTCTTTCCATAGTTTGGCTATTGTGGACATTGCTGCTATAAACATTCGGGTGCACGTGCCCCTTTGGATCACTACGTTTGTATCTTTAGGGTAAATACCCAGTAGTTCTATTGCTGGGTCATAGGGCAGTTCTATTTTCAACATTTTGAGGAACCTCCATGCTGTTTTCCAGAGTGGCTGCACCAGCGATGGGGGGAAAAGTCTTAAAGACCACATTCTTTTTTTTTTTTTTTAAGATTTTATTTATTTATTTGACAGACAGATCACAAGTAGGCAGAGAGGCAGACAGAGAGAGAGAGGAGGAAGCAGGCTCCTGTTGGACTAGAGAGCCCAATGTGGGGCTTGATCCCAGGACCCTGGGATCATGACCTGAGCTGAAAGCAGAGGCTTAACACACTGAGCCACCCAGGTGCCCCAAGACCACATCTTTTTATATGATAAAAGTTAAAAGAAAAACTGCAGTTTTTTAAAATTTATTTTAGTAAATTCCATATTTCTTACATTTTAATAGTTGAAGGTTAAAATCCCAGCTCCAACACTTTTATAACCTTGAGCAAATCACTTAACCTCTGAGTTTGTTTCTTGTTTGAGAAATCTGGGCTAATAAAAATCCTTACTTAACTGAGTTGACATAAAGGTTAACTTGATCAGTGTACAAACAAGTGGTACCTGATACAGAGAAGAAATTCAACATGTGTTCCCTCCCAGTAGTAGTAATGTATTAAGGATAACAAATTGCTAGTAAATACTCCTTTACTCCTATGTATGAAATTGAGCCTTTACGAATACATGATATTTGGATGCCTGGGTGGCTCAGTCAGTTAAGCATCTGCTTTCAGCTCATGTCATGATCCTGGGGTCCTGGGATCAAATTCCACATGGGGCTCCCTGCTCCACAGGTAGTCTGCTTCTCCTTCTCCTCTTCGGCTGCCCCTCCCCTCTGCTCAGGCTTACTTTTTCTCTAAATAAATAAATAAAATATATTTTTTTTAAAGATTTTATTTATTTATTTGACAGAGAACAGAAGTAGGCAGAGAGGCAGGCAGAGAGAGAGGAGGAAGCAGGCTCCCTGCTGAGCAGAGAGCCCGATGCGGGACTCGATCCCAGGACCCCGAGATCATGACCTGAGCCGAAGGCAGCGGCTTAACCCACTGAGCCACCCAGGCGCCCTAAAATATTTTTTTAAAAAAAGGATACATTATATTTATGTGGAAGAATGAAAGAAAGTATTTTAGTTTTCATAAATGGATACCTAGCCAACAGTCCTTATGGTCCACCATTAGGTTGTGTACCAGCTGGTGAGAGTGACTACTCTAGGTTTGCCACTCATGACTTAGAATCTTGAGATGCTACAGGAAGAGTTCTGGGGGTAACCCCAGAGGTTTGCTGATGAACTGGGGGAGCTGGAAAACCCACTGAGGTGGTGTGTGCCACAGCCAGCCAATCAGAGACTGACTAGTGCAGACCCTGCACGTCTGTAGGAACTTAGTCACTATTGAGATTTCTGCATGTAGTTCAGGCCAGGGACAGTCACCTCTAGTTCCCCCCAGCAAGTCAAGCCTGCAAAGTCAACAGAAATGTATCTTGCCCCTCTGTGACAGATTGAGTACAAGTGTCTGGAGGCCAATATTTCTACTTTTCCACTTTTCCCCCTGCATTGCCACCATAGTACCAGAGTAGCTAAATGGTTTTAGGTTTAAGAGATTACACTCACATTTTGGGCCAGCATTGATGTCTTTTGCCTAACACTAAGACTTTAGTGCTAAATCCATACCCAGTGACCCATATCCAAATTTCCGGTAGAGGATTTAGTCCCCTGTGATCTGAGGTCTTTCCTCTGTGGGACTTCAGATGTATCCTGCTTATATCCTTGGAATATCAGTAGTGGTACCTGAAGTACTCTTTTTTTTTCTTTGGGGACAATTAAGTCCCCATTCTACATTTTAACCATAACAGTAGTAAAGTGCATGCTATCATTTTAACTTGCTCTTGTTTAAACAAGTGATATTCTTTTATATCTATGGTTTATCAGTCTGGTACCCTTTAAAAGAATGAATGAAACAATATTCAACAATGGACATGATGATAAAAAACCTTTGGGTGTTCCCAAAATGGAATACCATAGTGTAATAAAGTTACATTTACCCTGGTTAATGTGAAGGTGTTACCATGACAGATCAGTTGAAAAGAGTGTAGCACTGAAAGGCGGAGACAGATAACCCCAATTATTGCAACTTCACAGAATTTTCTGTGTGTGAGTTTAAATATGAGCAGTGACACCACTAACAACAATAACATTTATTGAACTTCACTATGCCTAGCTATGCAGGAAGCATTTTACATTTTACATTGTTTATCTTAATCAGTCTTGATGCTAACCTTATGAAGTTATATGTGGGAAAAACAAACCCTAAAATTTAATAAGACTAAAATACATGCACAAGTACACCAAGGTATTGAGTGGTAGAACTAAGACTTAATGAGATAATAAGATCTCATCTCTTGCTTTCTTTCTTTTTCTTTCGTTTTTTTTTAAGATTTTATTTATTTATTTGACACAGAGAGGTCACAAGTAGGCAGAGCAGCAGGCAGAGATAAAGGGGGAAGCAGGCTCCCCACTGAGCAGAGAGTCCAATGCGGGGCTCAATCCCAGGACCCTGGGATCATGACCTGAGTCAAAGGCAGAGGCTTAACCCACTGAGCCACCCAGGTGCCCCTCTTTTTTTTTTTTTTTAAGATTTTATTTATTTACTTGACAGAGAGAGAGAGAGATCACAAGTAGGCAGAGAGGCAGGCAGAGAGAGAGAGAGGGAAGCAGGCTCCCTGCCCAGCAGAAAGCCAGATGTGGGGCTTGATCCCAAGACCCTGAGATCATGACCTGAGCCAAAGGCAGAGCCACTGGGCCACCCAGGTGCCCCAAGGGCTTATACTTTCAAACTCTAGTGGAGACTGAAATTTTCAGGGGTTATATCACTGAAGGATAGGGTTATCCATGAATTTACATTAACTATTATTTTCCTCAATTGTTTTTCTCATATGTTTGATGAGCATGTGTCATAACATGACATTCTTTCTTTGGGAATCTAGAAGTCCTAAGAATCACTACTTTGTTCTTTTGTTCACAAATTGTCCAATTATTCATGCATTTTCAAAAAAGAGCCAGGATTAAGATGAAGCGGATCAGGCTACCATTTCACCATACCTTGTTTCACTTCTCCTACTTAACATGACAAAATGGCTGCTGGTGGTACATGTGTGCATCCATGCATACATTCTTTGACTAAATGTATTTATTGTGCACCCATTCATGCTGGGTGGTGTTCCAGGCAGTGGGGATAAAGAAATTTATACAAGAGGTTAGATGTCTTTTCTTGTGAAGCTTATAGTCTGGTGGAAGGAAGCAGACAATAACAGAGAGTCGTGGAAATGAAGTCTGTATTTCTTGATCATTAAGGTAAACAAAGCAGAATTCTGTGACAAAGATTAAGTAAGGAGTAGTGACGGGATGGTTGAGCAAAGCTTTTCTGGAGATGTGATGTTGCATGATGAAGTGAATGTTTAGAAACAGCCAGTCCACAGTGCCTGGGTAGCTCACTCGGTTAAGCTTCTGCCTTCTTCTGCTCAGGTCAAGATCCTAGGGTGCTATGATCTTGAGCCCTGTGTCAAGCTCCCTGCTACTTCTCCATCTGCCTGATGCTCCCCTTGCTTATGTTCCCTCTCTCTTTCTTTCTGTCAAATAAATAGACAAAATCTTAAAAAAAAAAAAAAAAAAAAAGAGCCAGCCCTGCAAAGGTGTGCTGGATGAGCATTTCAGAGAGAACACAGAGCAAAACATAAAATCCCTTAATTACAAATGGATTTAGCAATTTTGACTTAATCTCTCGTCTTCGGTTTTGACCTGCAGGGCTGTGAAGAGATAGGAAAGAGGGCAAGAAAGGCCTTAAACATGATCAGGAGTACCTCTTTGTTAGAAGTTTAAGGTTAAAACAAACACGGTGCTGCCAACGATTCGCTTCTTGGAGGAAATTAGGTAGTTCTTGCCATAATCAAAGGAGAATTTCAATATGCGGAGCACTCCACATTAACATAAAAACCAAAATTCTGGCAATGCATCAAGAATGCGATAAAAATTAAACAAAACGGAAGCATGTAAAAGCTGTCCTCATTATTGTTGTGCATTTATTCTTTTGTTCAGTTATATTGGCAAAAAGACTTTAAAAAACCAAGCAGATTAATGATTCTAAAAGTTTAAGCTCCATTATCTTCAAACTACAGAATGATGTGTGCTCTGCCTCCATCTGGTCTTAACTGTTTTTTATCTTACTTATTTGTCATCATGTGTTCAGTATTAGTGATTTCAGCGAGGAGCAATTCTTCAGCAAAAAACTTCACTGTTTCCAGCATAACGAATGAACATACCACAGTTCAATACAGGCTTTGATGTTTGCTTTTTACACATGGAGAGACTCACCTTTTTGCCTATGGCTTGGTTTTGACCCTCCTCCCAATATGGTCTGGTTGATCTTGCAGAAAGGACTATGTTTTCTAACTTGGAACTTGAGAATTTCTCATTGACAAAGCCTGATGCAAATTATTTCTACCTATCAGTGACCTAGAGTATATGAACTCCTTCTTAGTTATTTTAGCCTCAAGCACTGAATTGTTTTTCTTACTCTGTGGATTATATGTTGCTTACGTTTTTTGTTGTTGTTGTTTTTTAAATGCCAGTGCACCATACGTTTCTCTTTTTTGTGTTATTTTTTTCCACTTCTACTGAAAAATAATGGAGATACATCACTGTGTACGTTTAAGGTGTACAGCATAGTTGTTTGATTTGCATATATTGTGAAATGATTACCACAATGGGTTTAGCTCACATTCATCATCTCATATAGATACACTGAAAGGGAAAGAAAAAAATGTGTTTGCGTGATGAAATCTCTTAGATCTGTTGTTTTAAAAACATTGCTATAGGGATGCCTGCCTTCGGCTCAGGTCATAATCCCAGGGTCCTGGGGTTGAGCCCAGCATCATTCTCCATGCTCAGCAGGGAGTCTGCTTTTCCCTCTTTCTCTGCCCCTCTCCCTGCTTGTGCACACAGTCTCTCTCTCTTTCATATAAATAATATTTTTAAAAAGCAAAAATTAAAATATTCCTGTATATCATAGGGCAGTGTTACCCCTAGTGACCGTGTACATTACACCTCCATCACTCTTTTATCCTATTACTGGAAGCTGGGACTTTCTGAAGACATTTTTCCAGTTCCTCCTCCCTATATACTCCTCTGCTGGGAATACAAATCTACTATCTTCTACTATGAGTGTGGTGTTTTCGGTTTTTTTGTTTGTTTGTTTGTTTATTTATTTATTTATTTATTTATTTTTAGTTTAGTTTTAGATTCCCCATTTAAGAGAGATCCTGCAGATAATGACTTTCTCTGGCTTATTTCACTTAGCATGATGTTTTCAAGGTCCATCATGTTGTAAATGGGAGGATTTCCTTATTTTTCTATAGTTGAAGAGTATTCCACTGTATAAACACATGACAGCTTCCTTATATATTCAGCTATTAATGGACATTTAGATTGTTTCCATGTTTTGGCTCTTGTAAAATAAAGCTTCTGTGAACATGGAGTGCAGATATCTTTTGGAGTTGGTATTTTCAATTCCAAAAGTGGAATTCCTGGATCATATGGTGCTTCTGTACTTAATTTTGAGTAACACCATTACTATTTTCCACAGTCGTTATACTTTTTCATTCCCACCAATAATGCACATGGGTTTCCTTTCTCCACATTCACACCAACATTTTTATTGCTTATTTTTTGATGGTGTCCATTCTAACAAATGTGAGGTGATATTTTATGGTGGTTTTAATGTGAATTTCCCTGATGGCTAGTGATATTGACCATCTTTTCTTGTACCTCTTAATCATTCATGTATCTTTTTTGGGAAAAATATCAATTCATGTCCTTTTCCCAATTTTTTTTTTAAAGATTTTATTTATTTATTTGACAGACAGAGATCACAATAAGGCAGAGAGGCAGGCAGAAAGAGAGAGAAAGGAGGAAGCAGGCTCCCTGCAGAGCAGAGAGCCCAACATGGGGCTCGGTCCCAGGACCCCAGGATCATGACCCGAGCCGAAGGCAGAGGCTTTAACCCACTGAGCCACTCAGGCACCCCGTCCTTTTCCCAATTTATATTGGAGGTGGAATTCTTTTGGTTTTTGTTTTTTTGCTTTTGAGTTGTTTGAATTAATTGTATATTTTGAATATAAAACCCTAAGTAGGTAGATGATTATAAATAATTTTCCCAATTCCATAGGTTTTTTCATTTGTTGATGGTTTCTTTTGCTGTGCAGAAGCTTTTTAGTTTGATGTAGTCCCACCTCATTTATTATTGCTTTTGCTGATTGTGCTTTTCATATGCTGTCCAAAACACTATTACCAGGACCCAAGTCCAGGATCTTTATTTCTGTGTTTTCTTCTATGAGTCTTATGTTTTCAGGTCTTTACTTGGTGTCGTGGTGTGAGATAGGGGTCAAGTTTCTTTTGTGTGCATTGGAAATTCTACTGCATGTAAATATCCAGTTTTTTCTCCATTGAGTAATTGATTTGTATTTTTAAAAATCTTTTATTAACATATAATGTGTTATTTGCTTCAGGGGTACAGGTCTGTGAATTATCTTTCACAATTCACAACACTCACCATAGCATATACTCTCTCCAATATTCATTACCCAGCCACCCACCTCATCCTTCCCATACCCCTCCCCTCCAGCAACCATCAGTTTGTTTCCTGAGATTAAGAGTCTCATATGGTTTCTCTCCCTCCATTGAGTAATTTTGACTCCCTTATCAGATATTAGTTGATTATATATATATGAATTTATTTCTGGGCTCTCAACTCAGTTCCATTGGTCTACTTGTTTGTTTTTATGCCAGTGCTATATTGTTTTCATTATTACAGCTTTGTATGTAGCTCGAATGTATGTGTAGTATTTCCTGTTTTGTTTTTCTTTCTTAAAATATGCATGGCTATTTAATGTCTTCTATGGTCCTATATAAAACGGAGGACAGGTTTTTATTACTTCTGTAAAAAACAAGTCCTTGTAATCATGATAGGGGTTGCACTGAATCTGTAGATAGCTTTTGGCTGTAGAGACATTTTACCAATATTAATTCTTCCGATTAATGAGCATGGATATCTTTCCTTTTTATTTACACTGCCTTCTATTTCTCTTAGCAGTGTCTTCCTGTTTTCAGAGTAGAAATCTTTCATATCCTTGATTAAATGTATTTCTAAGTGTTTTTTTAAAGATTTTATTTGTTTATTTGTCAGAGAGAGTGAGCACAAGCAGACAGAGAGGCAGGCAGAGGCAGAGGGAGAAGCAGGCTCCCTGCTGAGCAATGAGCCTGATGTGGGACTCGATCCCAGGACCCTGGGATCATGACCTGAGCCGAACCAACTGAGCCACCCAGGCATCCCATTTCTAAGTATTTTTAAGTGTGCTATTATAAATGGGATTTTTAAAAAATTCTTTTTGAAATAATTAGTTGTTAGTGTGTAGAAATGCAACTGATTTGGGTATGTTAATTTTCTTTCTGCAGTATAACTGAACTTGCTGACTAGTTATAATAGTTTTTTGGTGGAATCTTGAGGATTTTTTTTTTAAGGATTTTCTAGGAATAAAAGCATGTCCGCTGAAAATAAAAATAATTTTTCTTTTTTGTTTCCAGTTTTCATGCCTCTCATTTCTTTTCCTTGACTGACTGCTCTATCTAAAACATATTGTACTATGTTGAGTAGGAGTGGAGAGAGTGAGCGGCCTTTCCTTGTTCCTGATCTTAAAGGAAAAAATTTCAGTCTTTTACCATTGAAGATTATATTACTTGTGGGCTTATCATGGGACTTTTATTATGTTCTTATATATTCATTCTATGCCTTTTTTGTTAGGGTTACTTTATTATGAATAAGTATTGAATATTTTCAAATAGTTTCTTTGTGTCTTTTAAGATGATCATATGACCCTTTTTCTCTTAATATGAAATAATACATTGGTTGATTTGTTTATGTCGAGCCTTTCTTGTATTCCAGGATAAATCCATTCGATCATGGTGAATGGTCTTTTAACTGTACTACTGAATTCATTTGCCTAGTACTTTGCTGAGAATTTCTTCACTCATATTCATCAGGAATATTAGTCTATAGTATTCTTTCCTGGCATCGTCCTTAACTGGACTTGGTAGCAAGGTAATCTTGGCCTTGTGAAATGAGTTTGTGGGTACTCCCTCTTTAAATTTTGAAAGAATCTAAGAAGGATTGGGGCTAATTCTTCTTCAAGTCCTTGGTAAAATACACCAGTGCAGCCATCTGGTGATGGGCTTTTCTTTGTCAGGAGGGTTTTGGTTACTGCGGCACTCCTTTCCCTAGTAATTGGTCTATTCTGATTTTCTATTTCTTTCAAAACTTCAGTCTTTGTAGGTTGTATATTTATAAGAAGTTTCACATTTGTTCTTTGTTGTCCAGTCTGTCAGCATGTGGTTGTTCATAGTAGCCTCTTATGATCCTTTCTATGTCGGTGCTATCAGTTGTCATGTCTCCTTTTCCATTTATAAATTTATAATTTGGGTTCTTTCTCTGCTTTGCTTAGTCTACCTATCTTAGTCTATTTAAGGTTTTGTCAATTTTGTTAAGTTCTTCCCAGAACCAATGGTGAATTTGGTTCATCTTTTATATGGGGTTTTTTGCTTGTTCTCTATTTCAATTATTTCTGCTCTGGTTTCCATTACTTGTTCAGCTAAGCTTGGCTTATTTAGTTATTTCTCCATTGCAGTGTAACCTTAGGTTGCTTACTTGGAATATTCCTGGATTCTTAAATTCTTCCTAAGCATTTACTGTTTATGTACTTCCCTCTTAGAAATACTTTTGAAGGGGGGCCTATGTGGCTTAGTTGGAAGCATCTGGAAGCATCTGATTCCAGGGTCCTGGAATCGAGACTCACATAGGGCTCCCTGCTCAGCAGGAAACTGCTTCTCCCTCTGCTCTCCCCCTGCTTGTATTCCCTCTCTTGCTCTCTGTCAAATAAATAAAATCTTAAAAAAAAAAGAAAGAAAGAAAGAAAGAAATGCTTTTGCAACATTCTATAAGTTTGGAACATTCCATGTGTTCATTCTACTTCTCTCTTTTGTTTTTTTTAAGATTTTATTTATTTGACAGAGATCACAAGTAGGCAGAGAGGCAGGCAGAGAGAGAGAGGAGGAAGCAGGCCCCCTGAGGAGCAGAGAGCCCAATGTGGGGCTTGATCCCAGGACCCTGGGATCATGACCTGAGCCGAAGGCAGAGGCTTTAACCCACTGAGCCACCCAGGTGCCCCTCATTTTACTTCTCTTAAAAAGTATTCTCATTCCCCTTTCATTTCTTCTTTGATCCATTGGCTATTCATGAGAGTATTATTTAATTTCTATACAGTTATGAATTTTCCAACCTCCAAGAAGAGGTTTGTTACTGATTTCTACTTTGATGCCACTGTGGTCAGAGAAGATGCTTAGTATGAGTTCATTCTTCTGGAATTGACAGAGTTGTTTTATGGACTAACAGATGGTCTACCTGGGAAATGTTCCATGTGTTCTTGAGGATACTATGTATTCTGATGTTGTTGAACAGAAAGTTCTGTACATGTCTGCTAGGTCTGTTTACTCTGCATTGTTATTCAAATCCTCTGTTTCATTGATTCTCTTGAATTGTTGAAAGTGAGGCATTAAAGTCTCTTATTATCTTTGTATTGCTATTTATTTATCCTTCTAACTCTGTTAGTTTTCACTGTATATATGTAGTTGCTCCAATGTTGGGAATATAGATACTCACAGTTCATAGATCTTGATAGGCTGACCACCTTATGACAATATAATGGCCTTTTTTGGTCTATTTTTCCATTTTCAGTTTAGAGTCTATTTTGTCTGATACAAGTATAGCTATTCCTGCCTTGTGGGTTTTTGTTGTTGTTGTTATTGTTGTTTTGGTTACCATTTGCTTGACATGTCTTCATCCATCTTCCTTCTCGGTCTGTGTGTGTTTAAATTTCAACTGAGTCTCTTTAGGCCACAAAACATTGGATCTTATTTTTATCTTTCAGACATTCTGTGTTTTGATTGGAGAATTTAATGTTTACATTTAAAGTAATTATTTGTAAGTAATGATTTATAATGGCTATTAATTATTTATTGGTTGCTTTGTAAATCCATTGTTCCTTGTTTCTTATTCTGCTTTCTTTGATCATAGTTCATTGTCTTTTGTATCTCTATGCTTTGACTTTCTTCTCATAATCCTTTGTGTAACTGCTATACGATTTTCCCTTGTTGTTTCCATGAGGCTTACATGAAGTATCTTAAAAGTATAGCATTCTATTTTAAGCTGAGAGCAACTCAATTTCTATGGAATTCCTAAACTTTATACTTTTACTACTTCTCCCCCTCATATTTTAGGTTATTGTGGTGATAGTTGACATATTTTTGATATTGTATGACTAATAAAAGATTATTGTGGTCATGGTTGTTTTCACTCATTCATTTTTTAATTTTCAAATTATACTTTCAGTGTATTGTGCATCACCATTATCATGTTACAGAATTTCAGTTTCTATATTTACCATTGCCAGTGCTTCTTATGCTACCATTTTTGTTTTTGTTTTTCTTCCACTCAAAGAACCATCTCATAAGGCAGGTCTAGAGTAATGAACTCCCTCAGCCTTTTTTGTTTGGAAAAGTCTTTATTCCTCCCCTTCATTTTCTGAAGGAAAGTCTCACTAAGTATAGAATTTGGGGTTGCCATTATTTTTTTCTTTCAATATTTCGAATACATCATCCCTTTCTCTCCTGGCATAATAACTTCTGAGAAATCTGCCAACTGGTTTATAGAACCCCCCCATGTAAGTTTTCTCTTGCTGCTTTTAAAATACATTTTTTATTTTTTACTTTTGTCAGTTTAATTATAATGTATCTTGGTATATCCCTATTCAGATTCTACTCATTTGGAATTTTTTGAGCCTCCAAAGATCTGGGTGTTCATTTCTTTTCCTTGGTTTAGGAAATTTTCAGCCATTATTGATTTAAATGTGCATTCTGACCTTTCTCCTCTTCTGGAATTTCTATGAATCAAATATAGGCATACCTCATTTTGTGGCACTTTACTTTCTTGTGATTCACAGATAATGCATTTCTTTAAAATTGGAGGAATGGGGTAACATGCATCAAGCAAATCTCCTGGTGCTTTTTTTCCCAGCAACATTTATTCCCTTGGTGTCTCTGTCACATTTCGGTATTTCAAAATATTTCACACTTTTTCATTATCATTATATTTGTAATGGTTGTCTGTGATGAGTGATTTTTGATGTTATTATTCTAAATATTATATGGGCATGGTCTGTGGCACCCTAAAAAATGGTGAACGTAATCATAAATCTCATATGTGTTCTGACGGCTGCATCACCCACTATCAGTCCACTCTGCCCCACCCCCCGGGTCTCTCTTCCTCTCCTAGGCCTTCCTAGTCCATGAGAGAGAACAAGTGAAATTAGAGTAATTTATAACCCTATATTGGTCTCTAAGTGCTCAAGTGAAAGGAATAGTCCCATATTGCTTGCTTTAAATAAAAAATTAGAAATGACTAAGCTTAGTGAGGAAGGCATGCTAATAGCCCAGACAGGCCCAAAGTTAGGCCTTTTGAGCCATTTCTGAGGTAGGCCTATGCATAATTATATCCATGGGAAGAAGGAGGGAAGGAAAAGGAAAGGAAGAGAGAGTCAGGAAGGAAAGAGAAAGAAAGAAAAGAAAGAAGGAAAGGAAGATAGGCAGCACTGTAACAAGTTTAAGGATAATTGCACATAACACCTTATTTAGCTGGCTAGGATATATTTTGACATGGGTATGTGGGAAATAGGGCTACCATCTGTCCCATCATAGCAGCTTCTCTCCTATTTTCTCATCAGATACTAGAAGACAATAGACTTCTGAAGGACATTAACAATCTATAAAACTAAGGGACAAAAAAATGATAAGTAGTGCCATGAGGTTGCTTACTCATTGGCTGTGTGTGTAAATACTTGGGTTCATTTGTACAGTCCGAACTAAGTTTGACAATGAACTACTGCTAAACACTTTTTGAAAAAGAAAATGTTATATTGACTCAGCATCTTAATGAGGAATTGTGCCTATTATATGGCAGAAAGAACAACCCCTGGTAATCTTTTATTCACATAATAGTGGATCCTTTCTAATAGTGCTTCTTAGTTATTATTCTATAAACATCTACCCCACAGTGCTTCTCCCAGGTATGATGCCTTACAGTGCACAAACGGCTTTAAGTTTTAACTTGGAGTATCTTTGCAGTGACCCAGAGACCATGTTAGCCTGCTCATTCTAAAGTTGTTTTACTGGAAGCTAAATGAAGTGAGCAGCCTCTTCACACTCAGCTTCTAGGGAATATTGGGTGCAGGCTGGCCTGGCGGGATTTGATACTTGGACCATTCCAGTCTCCCAGGCAGGTGAGCCTCTGCATTGTGCTGACCTGATAGAGGCAGGCTCTGCATTCCAAGAGAGTTTGGCTCCAGATGCTTACT
The DNA here is from genome assembly GCF_009829155.1 of Mustela erminea. NCBI lineage: Eukaryota > Metazoa > Chordata > Mammalia > Carnivora > Mustelidae > Mustela > Mustela erminea. The sequence goes on along the minus strand of NC_045616.1, from coordinate 25,506,855 downwards.
TGTGATCTAGTCATTAGGAACACCAAGAATTTTCCTACATAAACCACATTCTACAAACTGTATTGTAGGGAATTCTAATTCAACTGTCCCTGTCTGTACAACTTCATTGCATTGGTAAATTACATTTCAAATTCTGGATTTGGAACAGGGTTCTTCCCCACAGAGGAGCATTTAATGACTTAAAATGACTTCTGAAATATCAAATGTGGATGAAAATTGAAACTCATCCAGCCCGACAATCTTATTGTTCTGGTTTGCGACACCAAGGCATAGAGAGGATAAAGAACTTGACTTGTTTACTTTGAGTTTGCAATGCACAAAGAATGTTGGCCACAGGGGCAGAAAAGAGCTGTGGTTCAGCCGGATTCCACTGGGCCAACTGTGTGGCTTGGCCCAGGACCAGCCATCTGAAAAGGGGTGTTTTGTTTTTTCTGCTTTTCTTTCTTTCTTTCTTTTTTTTTTTTTTTTGAAGGTGCCAAGTTCCGTGCCTGTGGGGATGAGTCTGCTCAGAGTTGAGCTGTTTTCCTAATGTGCATGAAGGAACTGTTTTATGTATATATGTATTCACACTGTATTGGTCCTGCCCCTTTGCTTGCTAGTAGGTCTGCGAGGGTCCTGCACCACTGAATGTAGCTTTATGTGCTCACTGTTACGGTGCTATAGCATTGCAGGGAATGAAGGCTGTGAAATGTGTTCGCTGTTAGCTTACAGATATTTGGGGCCTTTCCAGCTTCAGGTTATTACAGCTCATGCTGTGAACAATCTTACATTCATTTGGTCATTTGATCAGTATCTGCTGATGATAAAAATTACCACAAGTTTTCAGTTTGCCAACACATGGAATTTGAAAATGAGCTCACATGGCCCCGTCTCTAGAGTTTTTGATTCAGTAAATGTGGGATGGGGCCCCACAGTGTACATGGGATGACAGTTCTTAGGTCCTGCAGCTACTCTACAACAATCACGCCATTGGTGTTCTCACTGAGTGAATGTGATAGGTTTCTTGCCAGCAGTGGGGATTCCTGTGGAATGAGCATCTTTACATTGTAAACCAACCATGAAGACTGGCCTTAGCTAGTTTGATTGATTTTGGAGCTAAAGAAAAATCAGTACGTACCATAAATGTATTTTAATATTTATTTAACTTCTAAGAGTTCAGAGCGTATGTCACAGTCTATTGTCTTGGGATGTCTTGGCACATCTTGGTTTAAGTCACTGTGGCCCAGGACTGGATTGTTTGTACGTACTTAATAGGGATGGAAAGGGGGAAAAGTGGGAAGGAAGAAGGAAGAACTGACAGTTTTAGGACCTCTTTTTGTTGTCTGTTTGTTTTTAAGAAAGTTCACATTCTTTATTTTTTTTAAAGATTTTATTTATTTGACAGACAGAGATCACAAGTAGGCAGAGAGGCAAGCGGGATGGGGGGGAGTAGGCTCCCTGCGGAGCAGAGAGTCTGATGCAGGGCTCAATCCCAGGACCCTGAGACCATGACCTGAGCTGAAGGCAGAGGCTTTAACCCACTAAGCCACCTAGGCGCCCCAGTTTTAGGACCGCTTGAGCTCACCTCTCACTATTAAACATGGGACACAGGAAAATCACCACCCCCTCTTGTCCAAAGACCCCTCCCTCCTCTCTCTGCATGCTCCCTGACTTTACTCTGAGAACCTGCTCAGAGTGAATCTAGCAGAAAATGAGGTTAGTCATCAATACTTTTTGGTTATTAATGCAATTTCCATACTATCAATGGAAAAAAGTTTGTACTTAGATCTTTTTGTTTTATGCACTCAAAACAGTATTAACCTTTTTTTTTTAAAGGGTAGATGAAGGTTTCAATAACTAATAACTCAAAGGAGTTTTCTGTGGTTTCCATTTAGTAGTTCTGAAAATAAAGCAAAACTATAAAGAGCTTAGCTTTCAAAAGCCAAGGTCATGGTTACGGTTATCATGGGAAAGATTATGATGAATATGGCAAGGAATCCTCCATTATTCAGATACTGCTGGGTGTTGAGAGAAGGCTCCTAAGTAGGAGTACTTCATGTAAACTTTGTTCTCTTACCAAAGCAGACCAGTAAAACTTTAAACCCACAAAGAAAATGAAAATGGTTTACAAAATAATGTACATGAGGCTGTAATTGGTGGACAGGTGTTGGAGAAGCTGCTTCTTGCTAAACCCTGCCCTTTTCCCCCTCTGCACACCATGTTGAAAGCCAGAAATGGGCATTGAAGCCTACAGGTGTGAGTATTAAGTGTTCCAGAATATCTGGCAGGGAAATAATACTCATAGTCCTCTCTGCCTCATATACTACTAACCAGGAAATGGACCACATGTGAAAGTGAGAAAAGAAGGCCACATGTGAAAGTGTAAGCAAAAAGTTGAAGAATGGACGTTAGAAAAGATGTCTTCATATGCTCTACAATGAAAACAATCCACAAATGAGAGAAAGTATCCACAAATAGAACCATGTAAAGGTCTTAGGCTCTAATGTTACAATGCTTCACTGATTCCCTTGACTACCTTTAAGAAAAATCACTGGGCTATGGCCTGCCATTTACAAATTTCAAATGATTGAGATAGGAAAGGTACAGGTTATGGCATGGAGGACCATGTAGGCGTAATACTCTTCTAAACATAGATTTTCCTGTTTAGAGTGATAGTTCAGTTTTTACTAATTATAGATAATGATCCACATGGAAAAGAACTCCCAATGAGCATTAAAACCCTGGATTATTCTTTTATTACATCTTTTCTGTGTGCAGCTCATATATTAATGTATGTTCATATAATTCAGAAGATAAATGAACTATAATAAAATGAAGTAGGTTATATTCACATCTTATTTTCTACTCCAGTCTTTTTTTAAATGAATGGCTAATGTTCTGAGATATTATTCTAACAAAGCACCTTTAAAACAAGAGAGGGTTGAGAAGGCATCATCCTCTGATTCCCAAGCTTTACAAAGCAGGCCTGAGGCAACCATATCCTTGTTGGTTACCCTGGATACCCTTTTCTCCATCTGGAACAGTTAACCATTCCCTAGCACAGAATGGGAAGAACAGAAGGGAGATGGGAAGGGGGGAAAGCCATTTGGACATTGTGCCTGTAATGATTCTGTGTTGGGAATGCTGTTGATATCATAACAAACAAAGCAAAACACACTTGGTCGTCTTGGGCCATTCAACATAAGTTTCTGTTGAAATTCTCAAAAAAACAAACAAACAAACAAACAAACAAAAAAAACCCTTAGGTTTGCCAATTATCATGTGATATAACACAATATGATAATTTATTAACTATATTGCAAATTAAAATGATGGTTCCCATCTAGGATCAGAGAACCCATTATATTCTATCTAGCCACATTGTGTTATTAACATCAATGATGGTGACTAAAAAAACATCTTTTGAGCTACTGAAGGTCATGGGGGAAACTATCTTATCCAGAGAATCAATTCTACTAGATAGAAATGAGTACTAAAACTATTTTGTCATCTCTAGATGAATGTCAACTTAAAAATATTCCTTTTCTGGGGTGCCTGGGTGGCTCAGTTGGTTAAAGCCTCTGCCTTCGGCTCAGGTCATGATCTCTGGGTCTGGGATCAAGCCCCAGATCAGGCTCTCTGCTCAGCAGGGATCCTGCTTCCCCCCCCCCCCGCCTGCCTCTCTGCCAACTTTAGATTTCTGTCTGTCAAATAAATAAGTTCTTTAAAAGAAAATTCCTTGTCTGAATTATCTAAAAGCTAGTGCAAGGGTTATTTCATATAAGGAAACTGAGTCATTGCTGCTACAATACACCCTTCCAAGAAATTAGGTTGAGCTAAAAATTGGTCTTTGTTCCTCTGCAAGAGGTCTTCTGGTGAAAGAAATTCTATCTTATTTTGTTTTAATTTATTTATTTTTTGGAGAGAGAGAGAGTGAGAGTGGGCATGTGCAGGAGTTGGGGAGTGGAAGGAGAGGGAGAGAGAGAATCTCAAGCAGCCTCCATGGTCAGTGAGGAACCTGACTTCGGGCTGGTCTCAGGACCCAGACACCATGACATGAGCTGAAGTCAAGAGTCAAAAACCCAAATAACTGAGCTACCCAGGTGCCCCAAGAAATTACTGTAATGAGGGAAAATGTCAATATGGATACCTTGAAAATGCTCTTTAATTACTTCTTTATTTTTCTTAATAAGCTATGTCATATTACAGCAAATTTCTTTAGCTCAATTGATGAACAAGCCAGTTACTCTTCCGTTCCACCAAAGAGTAAAACCTTCTCAAATAAGAGAGCTTATTGCAGGGTCATAGGGAAATTCTATTTTTAATTTCTTGAGGAGTCTCCACACTGTTCTCCAAAGAGGCTGCACCAACTTGCATTCCCATCAACAGTGGAAGAGGGTTCCCCTTTCTCCACATCCCCTCCAGCACATGTTGTTTCTTGTCTTGTTAATTTTGGCCATTCTAACTGGTGTAAGGTGATATCTCAATGTGGTTTTAATTTGACTCTCCCTGATGGCTAGTGATGATGAACATTTTTTCATGTGTCTGATAGCCATTTGTATGTCTTGATTGGAGAAGTGTCTGTTCATATCTTCTGCCCATTTTTTGATATGATTGCCTATTTTGTGTGTGTTGAGTTGAAGAGTTCATTATAGATCCTGGATATCAATCTTTTGTCTGTACTGTCATTTGCAAATATCTTCTCCCATTCCGTGGATTGCCTCTTTGTTTTGTTGACTGTTTCCTTTGCTGTGCAGAAGCTTTTGATTTTGATGAAGTCCCAAAAGTTTATTTTTGCTTTTGTTTCCTTTGCCTTTGGAGACATATCTTGAAAGAAGTTGCTGTGGCTGATATCGAAGAGATTACTGCCTATGTTCTCCTCTAGGTTTCTGATGGATTCCTGTCACACATTGAGGTCTTTTATCCATTTTAAGTTTATCTTTGTGTACGGTGTAAGAGAATGGTCAAGTTTCATTCTTCTACATATAGCTGTCCAGTTTTCCCAGCACCATTTATTGAAGAGACTGTCTTTTTTTCCTGTTTTGTCGAAGATTATTTGACCATAGAGTTGAGGGTCCATATCTGGGCTCTCTACTCTGTTCCACTGGTCTATGTGTCTGTTTTTATGCCAGTACCATGCTGTCTTGGTGATCACAGCTTTGTAATAAAGCTTGAAATCAGGTAACTTGATGCCCCCAGTTCTATTTTTGTTTTTCAACATTTCCTTAGTGATTCAGGGTTTCCTCTAATTCCATACAAATTTTTGGATTATTTGCTCCAGCTCTTTGAAGAATACCAGTGGAATTTTGACCGGAATGGCATTAAAATTATAGATTGCTCTAGGCAGTATAGACATTTTAACAATGTTTATTCTTCTGATCCAAGAGCATGGAATGGTCTTCCATCTTTTTGTGTCTTCTTCAATTTCTTTCATGAGTGTTTTGTAGTTCCTCAAGTACAGATCTTTTATCACTTTGGTTAGGTTTATTCCCAGGTATCTTATGGTTCTTGGTGCTATAGTAAGTGGAATCGATTCTCTAATTTCCCTTTCTGTATTTTCATTGTTAGTGTATAAGAAAGCCACTGATTTCTGCACATTGACTTTGTATCCTGCCATGTTGCTGAATTGCTGTATGAGTTCTATTAGTTTGGGGGTTGAGTCTTTTGGGTTTTTCACCCTGCAATTGCATTCCTGGGTATTTACCCCAAAGATACAGATGTCATGAAAAGAAGGGCCATCTGTACCCTAATGTTTATAGCAGCAATGGCCATGGTCTCCAAACTGTGGAAAGAAACAAGATGCCCTTCAATGGACGAAAGGATAAGGAAGATGGGGTCCATATACACTATGGAGTATTATGCCTCCATCAGAAAGGATGAATATCCAACTTTTGTAGCAACATGGACGGGACTCAAAGAGATTATGCTGAGTGAAATCAGTCAAGCAGAGAAAGTCAATTATCATATGGTTTCACTTATTTGTGGAGCATAACAAATAGCATGGAGGACATGGGGAGTTAGAGAGGAGAAGGGAGTTGGGGTAAATTGAAAGGGGAGGTAAATCATGAGAGACTATGGACTCTGAAAAACAATCTGAGGGGTTTGAAGTGGCGGTGGGGTGGGAGGTTGGGGTACCAGGTGGTGTGTATTATAGAGGGCACAGATCGCATGGAACATTGGGTGTGGTGAAAAAATAATGAATACTGTTATGCTGAAAATAAATTAATTAATTTTAAAAAAAAGAGAGAGAGAGCTTAGAAAGGGAGGGGCACCACATTCTCCATATTCCCCATATCCACCAAAACTGTCCCCTAGAAACAGCCACTGTCAATACTATGGTATTTGTCTTCCTTGTCTCTTCTCTGTACAAATGTATCTATATTAACACAAAGATTCAAAGTATATAATTAGGTTTTTCTCTTTTGGCAATATGTTGTTAATGTTTTTCCTTAACAACAAATACTCATTCATAACATTTTTAGTTATTATAAAGGATTCATCATAGAAATGTACATTGTCTCTATGTTATATGTAACCGATAAATCACTAAATTACCTCTGAAACTAGTAATACACTATATGGTAATTAAATCAAACTTAAATAAAAATAAGTAGTAAGGGATGCTTTGTGTATTTCAACGTGGGATTTTTCAAAAAGCCTAATTCTAAGGATTTTAATAAAAAATTGTGATGTATTTCTACCTCAGTTAAAACCCTTTGGAAGATCAGTAGTGGTGGATGTTAAGTTCAAGCAGAAAAAGGAGAAACATCATATTGAGATTGTAGTGAGTCATCTCAGAAGAGGACAGAACAGGGTAGACTCTTCAACATAAAATGATACCAGCATGACTGGTGGATTGATTCTATGATGCTGGCTCCAGAAAGCAGGGAGCAGTGTTCTGAGACTATACACTACCTCAAGTATAACTCGCAGAAAGCGTGTCTAGGGTCTCCTGTTCCTAGCCTTAAAGACAAGCAGGTGCTTTTCTTAGTGAACTGTATTCTTGTACTTATAGTAAAAAGCATCAAAGCAGACTTCTTATTATGAATGGATTTTGCCTTACTAGAGGTTGTTCCTGAAGAAACAGTTGCATTCTTCAGTCTTCAAGAACAATAAACAACATAGCATTTTTTTTTCCTATCGAGCAAGAAAGACATGAAATTATTTGGGGAATGGGTATATTGAATTAGATGGGTGATAAAACAATTGCTTCTCTTTCCTTTAGAGTGTTATGCAAAGTGTCCTTGAAAATCCTACAAGCAGTCAAATATGAGGGAACACAGTGCTGAACATTAGGAGGTGAATTTACTAGACCATCTACTAAGTGATCTAAATTAGGAATGAGATAGAGATACTGGGGGCAGAGGGGAAGAAAGTAAATTAAAAAGATGAGCATACAATTTATTGATTTACCATTCACTTTGTTAAGACCATGTAATTCCAATTTTAACTTGAATCTCATAAATATAAAAAAATATTTTAAAAAGTAGGGAACTCAAAACTCTTGTGACTTCTGTGTTCTCAAATATGTAAATATTTTTTAAAGCATAGAAGTCTATTACCAGTTGATTTGGCTTCATTATGAGATCGACTTGTACATGCAATTCTGTGAACATTTATATACGACCCACTGTGTGCCAAGTATCAGCCTTGGTTCCAGACAGGGCAACGGCTCCATCTGATTGCACTTGAAGGCCACTTGATAGTTAGCATTTTTTAGCCATAAAGCACTTTTTCATTAAGGTATATGCACTGTATTTCTAGACATAATGCTATTATAGTTAATTGTCGACAGCATAGGTAAACACAATTTTGTATGCACTGAGAAACTGTGGTCACTTTAGCGCACATTTGCTGAAATCATAGGCACTGAGAAGCCAAAAGCTTTGGTTGGCTTTATTGTGATATTTTTTAAATTGTGGTGTCTGGAGCCAAATCCATGGTACCTCCAAGGTATGCATGTACTCTCATTTCTCTGCATTGTGTATATAGGACCTGTAGGCTTTTTTACTTCTTTTTCCCTTACTGTAATTGAATGATTAGAAATGCTTTATTCTTTGGGTCAGTGATTCATGTGTGTGTGAGTGTGTATTTTATTTTTCTCTCTTTCTTTTTTTTAATTAACATATAATGTATTATTTGCTTCAGGGGTATAGGTCTGTAAATCATCAGTCTTACACAATTCACAGCACTTACCATAACACATACCATCCCCAATGTCCATCACCCAGCCAGGTCACTGATTCTTTCTTTTGGATGGTTAAATCTGCTTCTAAAATTCTATAGGGAATTACTAAATTCAGTTATTAAATCTATCTGGTTTTCCTTTTAGTGGTTGCTGTTTTTTTGCCTAAACTTATTTTAGTCATGCCTTGTTTTCCTAACTGTGTAGTGGTCTGTGTGTTTTTCTTGTTTGCCAAACTTTCTTCAGAGGATTATCCTGAATTCTTTGTCTGACAGTTCATACATCTTCATTTCTTTAGGGACAGTAGTTGGAGCTTTATTTATTGTGTTTGGTGATGTTGTATTTACCTGATTTTCTGTTTTCCTTGTTTTCTTATTTGGTATCTAGATGCTCAGATACATCTTCCCAAGTTTGTTCAGTTGGATGTCTGCGCACATATGCTAATAATGTCCTGGACAAGTGGGTCTGCTCTTGTGTTCTATTTTTGGGTGAGGCATCTGAGCTCTGATGTTGGGGATGGGAGGGTATGCATTTGGCTGAGAACAGTAGGACAGTACTGCTGGCTTGAGTCCCTACCCAAGTGAGGCTATAGGATGGGGTCTGGGGTTGTCTGAATTCTCTGGTCAGCCTCACTAAATGGTCAGGACTGGGTACTATATTGAATAATAGAGGGAGCTATGAATTTGCTTCCCTGTCCTCACAAGGCAACAGAACCAGACCTAAAGCTTGTACAGCTCATTGTTTGAAGGTTTAAATCAGTTCAGTGGGTACTGAATTACCCAGTCTGGTGAAGCCACTGGTTTTGTACTGCGTCTAGGAAAAGCCAGAGACTGTGTTCTCTACTTAAATGCCGCCATAAGTAGGGCTGGTGGGTGAGCTACCCAGCTTGTGTGCCCTGCTTGGGTTCTGGGGTTGCGCACGCTGAAGGCTGTATTCATCAGTGGGTCAGGCTACAAATTAGTTTCTCTGTCTGGAAGCAGCAGAAGTTATCTATAGAGTCAGTAAAGCTATTGGTTTGTTGCCTTAATCCATCCTGCATCCCAAACTCTTTAGATAAATAGGGCTTTTCTCTGCAGACTATAGGATCCACCTGTCAGACATCTGTGTCAAGAAGTGCTGGTTGGGTTTTTGTAGTTTTCTGATGTCCTTTCCAGCCCTACCAGTCAGATGGAGATGGGAGACATTCTCCAGAGAGGGTAAAGTTATGTCTCTATTCTCTTGCCTGGATGGGAGGGGGATGGGCCTCTCCAAGTATCTTTAAGTTTCTCCCAAAAGGCCTGGTCCATCAAGAGGGGCCAGAGACTCCATCAGGCTTGACTATGAATTAATCACTCTGCCTGGGCATTCCAGGGGAGTCCTCCAAGCCCTATACTAGCTTTGCTCCAGGGGCAGTAATCTCAGCTCATGCACTCCTGGCTACACAGCTTCCAGGTGTTCTTTTGAGCCCCTCAGGCCAGATGGGGCCCAGAAGCCATAGCAGGTTGGGTCCAGTTTCAATTCACTTGTCTGGGTGGAATGGAGGGGCCACTGTAGGCAACTCCCTTTTTTTCTAAGTAGACTTTCCCATGAAGAGGGGGTTTGGGAGCTGCCCTCAGTCTTAGGTATGAATTACTCTCCCTGTCTAGAGAGCAGGAGCACACTCTATGCCTGGTACTGGTTTTATTTTAAGTGCAATTAGCTCTACTGACCTGCTTCTCTGCCTGAACAGGGTTTCCAGGTTACCAGCCCCTCTGGCCAGATGTGGTTAGGAGACGCTCTGCCCAGAGGGTGGGACTGGGATCGCACCTTCCCTGGGCCTGAGCAAACCAGGTTCTAAGACCAGCAGAACCTTTCATTTGAGAATCTGAGTAAGGCAGATTTGCCAAGTTCCCTACCCAGGGTACACCTTTGGCTTGCTTCTGCAGATGAATACAGCAGGTGGTTAGGGTTCTTTCCTGGGCTCTTCAGGTAGAATTTTGTATGCCTAGATGTGAGTGTTGCATGTTATAAGCCCCTCTCTCTTCTCCATGGCAGTGGCACTGGAGAAGTGGTTGAGCCCCACAGATGGCCCTGCAATCCCCCATGAGACCAGAGTACAGTCACTCACAAAATGATGTACAATGCTGAAGCAAACTAGTCCTTGTGGGCTGTTCCCCACCAATTTCCTGCCACCCCCACTGGAGGTAAGAGTGTCTCAGGAGAGACGTCTGAGGTGGTGTTGCCCTGGCCTGGGAGAGGGACAGTGCCCTCAGCATGTAGCCACTTCTCCTAACCTCCTAATTCAGTTGGCCTTGGTCTCTGTGGTGCAAAGGAGTGTTTCAGCTTCACCTCCTATGTTCTAGAATTCTCTCAGTGATGTCTTATTCTTAAAGAGATGACAGTTGTTCTTGTGAGTGGGAATAAAGTCAGGAATGACCACATTGTCATCTTGGTCATGTTATTTAACCTGAATCATATTAACCCACTATCTCTTTGATAAGCTCAAAATTGTTGAGAATACGGAAAACACTAGAAGATACTGGGTGACTAAAATGGGAAGAGAGATAGAGATTCGATTTAAGGAAAGTGACTCATGTTTGTATGAGTTTGTACTGACATTAATCACTAGAGTCCTTTGGCTAATTTTACATAGATGTTACCATATCAATCATATATATGGTATAGGTCAACTTACAAACAGGACTGTATAGAACCTCTCCAATACATAGGGATAGGAAATTAGCATTCTCTATTTCATTGGGAACTAAATAGCATTTAGTATAGGTGGTGCCCTTGTTACAGCTTACTTCTCCAAATGACTAGCTGTGTCCTTCGCTTAGTAAATACTTACTGAGAATTACTATGTACCTGGCTCAGGGTTGTAGGGATACTCTGGTGGCCAAGATAAATTCCTCCCTAAATATCTTCAGTTGTAAGGAGAGCATAGACCAGTAAAGAGGCTAGTAGAAAATGGCACTCGTGAAGTTAAAACTGAATAGGTATTTGGTACAGAAAAAGGAGGTTTACTCTTTCTTGCAATCAGATATTATTAAAATGAGTTTGAGGGGTGTCTGGGTGGTTGAGTCAGTTAATTTGACTCTTGATTTCAGCTCGGGTCATGATCTCAGGATCCTGACAGCAAGCCCTTTCCCGGGCTCCACTCTCAGTAAGGAGACTGCTTGTCTCTCCCTTGCTCATTCATTCTCTCTCTCTCTCTCTCTCTCTCTCTCACACACACACACACACATATAAATAAAATATTTCTAAAAAATAAGTTTGAAAGAAAAGTCAAAAGTATGAAAAAAAAAAAGATCAAATCCATGTAGCTTTTTGTGTAGCTGGAATGTGACAGCAGAAGGTGGGAAGCAGTGTGTGATATTAAAGAGGAAAAGCTGAGTTATGTTGAAAGGGTACACTTAATGGTAGGAGTTACTCCGAGGGTATTGGTGGACAGGTTGTCAAGTTCCTGAGCAGCATCTCTCCACTTTGAAGAGAAGATCAAGCCCTATCCAGCTTTGGACTCTTATTTTCATCAAAGCCCAAGGCGCGTAAATTTTCCTGGCTACTGATGAAGGTTATCTTTATCTTGCTAAATCTGTTACTCCTTTTCACCTAGGTAGTTCTACAACTCTTCCTAACTCTTAAGGTCCTCCTGCAGTTACTTAGGATATTTTACAGTAAAGAAACTTCAAGATGTATTTTAGAGGGAGAGAAAGCACATGCATGTGGGGGGGCAGGAGGGGCAGAGGGAGACAGAGAATCTGAGGCAGAGTCCCTGGTTAGCTCAGAGCCCGGGCCCCCTTGATCTCTGGATGCTGAGATAAGGACCTAAGCCGAGATCGAGAGCTGGCTGCTTAACAGAGTCACCCAGGCGCCCCTTAAAAAAGAAACTTCTACATGCCACAGATTAATGGCATCCCGATTCTCTAGGACTCCTTTTCCTTTACTCTCTTTAAATCTGTGTCTTTCTTTTTCATTACATACTTTGTCTTTTGTTACCAAGAGAAAATCTCATTCCTTTTTTCTTTCCGTTGTAACTTCCTAAGAGTTAACCACTCCATTGTGGAAACACAAAGACAGTCAGAAATACCAGGATCCTCTGAGAGTCATACCTGTAGTCATCTACCTTTTCCCTCTCTCACTGCTGCTCTGTCACATTGATCTTACTGGCAATTGTTTGTTTCTTCCAATACAACCCCAAATCGAATATATTTTTCTTGGTTCTGGACCTACAGGGAAAAGTTAACTGACTGTCCTATTTTTTTATTGTACTACAAAAATTATTTCATTTACTTTATTTATTGAAAACATTGGTCCTGGATGAAGGAGTTACCTTCTATTCATGAAGAGTTTGCTCATAAATAAGACTGAATTATATCAAATATGTTCCCCAAATCAATTAAAAGGAATACTCTGATTTTTTTCTGTGCATATTTCCTTTTAATCGCTCTCGTCTTTGTAAAATTTGAATCTCTCAGTGTACTTCCACAGTCAACTGCTGAATTCATTCTGAATATGTATTTATAAATGTCATAGTTGTTTGAATGTTCTCATTTTCACTGTCTTCCTTGTTTTACCTGGAATTCATGCTTCATCACTCCAAAAAGATTTTGCCCATACTCAAACTCTACTGCTCTTACATCTTGTCAACTCATTCAGCTTGCCAAATTCTAACATAAATAGGCTCTCCATTCACTCTCTCTTAAAGTCCCACAGAAAAGAGTTGTTTAACAGATAGATTGCTCTTACCCTAAGTAGATAATCTTCAAACCCAACTGAACTCAAGGGACCACGCTTACCCATCATACAAAAGAGTACTAGTCAACTCATATTCCCATACATGACCATACTGGCTTGAAACTTTCTCCTCTTGTCTGTGAAAGAAAAACTGTACTGGACACTTGTTCAAATGGCAAGAGAATTTATTCAAGACTATCACAATAGGAGTAAGAGATTGAACTCAACTCTGCCGAAACACAAGAAGAGAGATTATAAGGACCAGTGAAATCTAGGGGAAAAGTACTGGAGAACAGTGGAAAAGAAATTAGTCCATATGACTAGGCATCTATGTTTCCATTTAAAAAATAAATTATAGTGATTAAAAAAAAAAATATATATATAGGGGCACCTATATTGTTTTTTGGGTTAAGCCTCTGCGTTCAGCTCAGGTCATGACCTCAGGGTCCTGGGATTAAGCCCTGAATCTGGCTCTCTACTCGGCAGGGAGCCTGCTTCTCCCTCTCTCTCTGCCTGCCTCTCTGCCTACTTGTGATATCTCTCTCTGACAAATAAATGAATAAAATCTTAAAATATATATCTATATATAATTAGTATATAATTATAAAATAATCATATACAATAATAAAAGTATATAATTATATGTAAATTGCATAATTATAAAATACATTATAAATAATAAATAGAAATACATTACTATATAATTATATTTTATATAATTTATATTTATATATAATTTATGATTTTGTTTTATATTAGGTATAAATAATAGCTTTAGAATATATAATATAAATGTATATATTATATAATATGTATTACATTTTTTTCCCACGTACATACACGCATCCTCCCCTCCTGTTGGTTTTGTTCCTCTGGAGAACCCGGAGTTGGTTATGCTAATGTATGTATACATACAAATGTAGAGACACAGACAAACTTACACGTATCTACTATACTCGGTGCAGCCATTGACATGAGTGAGCTTTACGGCCCACAGTTGGAGTTAAAACCAGCCTGCTGACCAAGTGAACAGAACAGTCGTTCAAGAAGATGCCAACTACACTCCAGCTGTCTCTAGGGTGGAGGTCGAGGATCTAAGAGAGAAGTCAATCATGTTGGTTGAACTTGAAAGTTTCTTTATTCTCTGTGCAGGAGACAAAAATGGGAGGGTCTCAGTTTCCCTTCCCCCATCCTCTAGGAGACCATTTACATTTGCCTGAAGAATGTGGAGCACGATGCTCTCAGATGTGCTCTTCTTGAGATTGCTTTGAACTTCCAGAATCTTAAATGATTACATACAGATTTTAAGATTTTTGGTTCTATTTCTGTGAGAAAAGACATGGGAAGTTTCATAGGGATTGTTTAGAATTTATAGACTTCTTTGGGTGGTATGGATGTGTCAATCATTTTTATTATTCTAATTTCTTTCCCTGTATTTGTACCTTATTCAATGTGATCAGTGTCTTACAGCTTTCTTTGTGCAGATCTTTTGCATCTTTATGTTAAACATATGTAATTTACTGTCTTGGTGATTCTAGCTCAAGTTTTGTCAGTTTTGTTACTTTTTGAAGAACCAGCTTAGTTTCATTGATCTTTTTGTCTTTTTAGTCATCAGGCACCAATTGTCTATTTATTTCCACTCTGGCCTTTGTTCTTTCCTTATATCTACTAAATTCAGGCTCTGTTTGTTCTTTCTTTAGTTCCTTGATGTATGAAGTTAAGTTGCTGGAGGCTCTTCTTGTCGATGGTTGTAGGCATTCATCATGATGTACTTCCCCATTAGAACTGCAGTTGCCCTATCTGTCAATTTTACTAAGTTGTATTTTCCTTTTCATTCATCTCAGGTATTTTTATTTCTCTTTGGATTTCTTCATTGAGCCACTGGTCATTGCAGCATGGTTTTTGTGGCCTAACATCAGATCTATCCTGGAGAGTATTTTGCGTACAGTTGAATATGCGTATCTGTTCCTTTTGAATGGACTGTTCTCTACAGAACTGTAAAGTCCATCTGGTCTCACATGTCCTTTTAAGGCCAGTGTTTTCTTATTGATATTGTGTCTGGATGACCTATCCATTGATATAAGAGGGGTATTAAAGTCCCCTCCTATTATTATATCGCTGTCCATTTCTCCTCTTAAGTATGTAAATATTTGCTATATAAATTTCAGAGCTCCTATGTTTGGCACATAAATACTTACAACTGTGTGTGGTGTATTTAGAAGGAACCTGGAGAGAGCCTGTCATTCATTACCATCAGGCACCAAGTATTACTTGGCAAGGACATTTTTATCTTTGGCAGTTGTCTGTTCACCTTGGAAAAGAGACATTAACTACCTCAAACTGCCCAAGCTCAGGCTAGAACATATTACACATGCAAAAACAAAGACTAGGATCTCTGTCTCCATAATAGAAGTCAAGGAACTTCATGGGATTAGGTCTCAGTGGCTCAGATCAAAGTTTATAGGCAGGTAAAGTTATTTTTGGCCTCAAAGGAGGACTCTTAAATCAGGAGGGAGGAGATTGAGCTGGGGATTTAGACTCTAGAAAGCAGACCGTGAGTCTGGTTTTCTTCTGGCTCAGTATGTGAATGAACCTTCCAAGGTGTTGGGCTTGGACACCCTGATACAGACCATGGCTTGATGGAGAGTGGTTGAGCCTGTGAGTCTAAGATAAGGAAGGGGTGTGGATTGTATTACCTGTGCAAGAGTCTAAACCAGGAGAGCATCCCAAGAACAGTTGCCCATAGGCCTCTGAATATGTGAAAGCTACAGTATGTGACAGTGAAGCCTGCACTGCAGTAATGAATAACATATTGGCCATATTGTGAATCAACAGCTTGAAGTTTACAGATGTCTTTTTTGACGTTGGTAGCTTTTGAAGTAAGATTCTAGAAGTGACTAAAAGTCCCATGTTTTAGATCATTCAGATCAAAACAGAGTTACTAAACCACATGCCAGTTAGGGACAACAGCCATTAATTATGAGTTAAGAAAAAAAACTTTTTTTATTAACATATAATGTATTATTTGCTTCAGGGGTACAGGTCTGTGATTCATCAGTCTTACACAATTCACAGCATTCGGCATAGCACATACCCTCCCCAGTGTCCATCACCCAGGCACCCCATCCCTCCCATCCCCTTCCCGTTCAGAAATCCTCGGTTTGTTTCCTGAGATCAGGAGCCTCTTATGGTTTGTCTCCCTCCCTGGTCCCATCTTCCTTTTTCCCCCCCTTCCCCCCAAGAACCCCCACACTGCCTTTCAGATTGCTCATATCAGAGAGATCATATGATAACTGTCCTTTTCTGATTGACTTATTTCACTCAGCATAATACCCTCTAGTTCCATCCACAACATTGCAAATGACGAGGTTTAATTTTTGATGGCATATGTATATATAATGTCACATCTTCTTTATCCATCCATCTGTTGATGGAAATCTAGGTTCTCTCCATAGTTTGGCTATTGTGGACAATGCTGCTATAGACATTAAAAAAACTCTATTTTTGTTCCCAAGTTTATGAAATATATCTTTGTAAATATCTATACTGAAAATACTAGGTCTCTTCTACAGGTTTCTTACCATTTATTACTTTTCATTCCCCTGTATATCAAAATATTTTTGTTTGACTTTTGATTATTCTTCAGAATCTGATACCATGTTTAAACTTCCTCACATTTTAAAATTAGTTATTTTTTTAAGACTTACTTAAGTGGGAGGGGAGGAGAGAGAGGGAGAAAGTCTCCTTAGCAAGGAGACTCCATGCTGAATATGGAGTCCCATATGGGTCTTGATCTCATGCCCCTTCAATCACAACCTGAGTCAAAATCAACAGCTAGATGCTTGACCAACTGTGCCACCCCTTCACCCTATCAATTGTCTTTTTTTTTTTTTTTTACTAAATAATCTTTATTTAGTAAAGTCATGTTCTCTTAACATGACCTTTCTGTAGAATTGCATAATGTTGGGTTTCTTAAATCTTACTGGAAATAACAATTATTTTAATGTTCCTCTTGTTCCTTACTACATCTATGTCAAAGAAGGAAAAAAATGTTATTCCTCTAATTCATCTTTATAAAATACATTGTGGATGTGCTTTCTGTAATTGTTTTAGATGGATTCTCAAAGATCATGGTATCCCTACCTAAGTCTTTCAGATAAAAACAAATGGAGAACAGTTTAGAGTAATTTTACTATCTTATCTCAGGTGCCAATACAAGGGGGAGGAATTAAGAGGTGACAGTAGACAGGGCAAGAACCATTCTTGCGCTGTCATGACATTTCTTCCCTGTAGCAGTTTCAGGTGGTTTCAGTCAGCACCCACTCTGTACCCTGCACAGTGAGCCCAGGATTGGTAGCTGTGTCCAGGCTACACCTTCTGATTCTCCAAAATCTGAAATAAACCCCAGATGCATGAAGGAGACAGTACCTCCAACATAGTAACCCAGGCCTGTTTTCATTCTCTGGCCACAAACCCTGAGTGGAGAACTCGGGGTTTCTGCTGACAGTTTTATATTTTCCACGCCTAGGAAAGAGGGCTTTTTCCCTCACAGGAGGGGAGGCACATTTCCCAAGCCTTCATTTATGCTCCTCACGTACTCCTTCTTACTTATGTTATCTTCTGAGGTAATCTTTGAAGTGTCTTAAAAGTAAATAACATTTTTCCTTCTCAGAAGTGATTCACATTTTCCCCTACATTGATGATTCTTAGGTTATTTCTCCGAGAAACTGAGTTAGTCACCATGAAAACACATATGCTTAAGAAAGTAACTTTATCAAGAGCTATTCACAGAATAGTGAATGAGAAATAAGAATGAGAAAAACTTGGTTCTATAATCTAAGGATAATGTAAAAATTTTGAATTTATGATTTTGGGGAGGGGGATGTTAAAGGATAAGTACAGCGAAGATATAAGATATAGGATAAGATGTTAAATATCAAAATATGTACAAACCCCAGATCCATGACCAATGAAAAATTAAAATGTTGTGCTCAGTTCTTCAGGAGTAGAATGGACATACCTTTTCCACTGAGGGCATCTAAACACTGTCTTGTGTGGTATGTCAGTATTTACAGCACAGTGATTATTACTTTGTATCACTTTTTTATTAAGAATTTGGTGTTCGTGTTTTAGATCAGCTCTAAATACAAGAAAAAAAATCAGTTCAGACAAAAGCTTGAAAAGATCTTTCCTATCCTCATGTATTTCTCTCTTGGTAGTTGACAAGCATGAACATACTTGATTAGTTGCCAGGGATATTGAATTAGACTTTAACACTCCTACCTTTCTCATTCTCTAGTTACTACATTTTTCCCCCCAAATTTCCAACTCTCTGCTTACATTACCCATCTGTTAAGGCACACTGTCTCATTTTTTCCCATAGAGTCCTCAGCATATTAATAATGGTGGCTTTAAAATCACACACTGGTGCATCTGGGTGGCTCAGTCAGTAGAGCATCCGACTCTGGGTTTTGGTCTCAGGGTAGTGAGATCAAGCCCTGCTTTGGGTTCTGCTCTCAGTGGGGACTGCCATCAATCTCACAAGCTCATCACACACTAAGCCTCCAGAAATTTGTCCATTAGAGTTTGGGTTTTCCTACGCTGGTTACCACAGGGTACTTTTGCCACAGACATTTAGGTTTATACTTAGGTAGGGTGTGATGGTCTGTATTCCCCTTCCTGTCCCATTGATTTGGGGAGAAATTTTCTTTCTTACTCCTTTGACAGAACTAAGAACAGCTATTGGTTTTTTAGTTCTTCAAATTTTTCCTTGTTAGGACAGAGTGGAAACCAAATGTCCCTTCTTTGTTACCATAACTACATCCAGTTTGTGAAAGTTGGCCCTGACACACTGGTGATACACTGAATTGATATGTAAATGTTATGGAAAACCTGCCTGGAAACGCTACCCTGATAGTAAGTACAAATTTATAACATGAATGCAAATAGAGAACATGAATTTGGTTCATAATTAGACATATGAATGATAGTTAAAAATAGGACAGTGTACTTACTGTTAAAGCAAAACAATGTATTTATTCTTTTCATTTCATCCTAAAGGTATCTACATAACTGAGGCCAAGGAAATGACTAACGATTTTTTGGAGTGATTTTAAGAAAAAAAATCACTTTGCACATTATAATTTTCTCATATGTCCTTATTTTTATAATGCAGAGATTTATGCTTTTCTAGATGCCTAAGCCAATGCAAGAACTGTGTTTTAAATCTGACATTTTAGTGTAGACAGCTTTCAAAACTGTTTTTAACTTATATCGAATTAACATGTAACATTATGCTATACACTGAAAGCTCATATGTTTGAATATTTGTATATTTAGAGAAATGATGACCATAATAATTCTAGTTATGAGGTAGGTTCTATAATCTACCTGATTCTCCATGTATTTAATTTTTTTCCTCTGATGAAAACTTTTAAAATCGACTCTCCGAGGAACTTTTAAATATCCAATATAGTGTTAACTACACTCCCCCTGAAGTATATTCCATTTCCATCATTTATTTGATAACTCCAATTCTGTGTATTTTAACCCCATTATTCCATTTCCCTCACCCCCACCTCTGGCAACTACCAGTCTGTTCCGTGTATGTTTTAAGATTTTATTTATTTACTTGAAAGAGAGCACAAGAAGGGAGAGGGTCAGAGGGAGAAGCAGGCTCCCCACTGAGCAGGGAGCCCAATGCGGGACTTGATCCCAGGACTCCAGGATCATGACCGGAGCCAAAGGCAGTCACTTAACCAACTGAGCCACCCAGGTCCCCTAGCTTGGGTATTTTGTTGGATTCTACAGATAAGTGATCATTCAGTATTTATCTTTCTTTGTCTGACTTACCTCATTTAGCAAGATGCCCTCAGAGTTCATCCATGTGGTCACTAATGGCAAAATATTCCATTTTTCTGGCTGAATAGTAGTCCATTTTATATATTATACCTATATATTTTACAATATATATGTCTATATATAGGTATATACATATATGGTATGCACACATATGTATATATCTGTATGTACACACACACACACACAGAGATACATAGCTAAACAAAATGTGAAATATATTTATACTATTTTTCCAGTGCTGGAAATTTAGGCTATTTCTAGATCATGGTTATTATATAAAATGCTGTGATAAACATGAGGGTGCATATTGTTTTTACAGTAATGGTTTTTGGTGTGTGTGTTTTACCACCCACATGGCATTTATTGATCAATTCCTATATATCAGGCATACAACTGTAAGATATTGATCCTGCTCACAAAAGCTCTGGGACACGTAAACCATCAAATGAGTTGGGGTGTTTGCTGTAGCTGCCAGGCAGAAGAACCAAGGGGTTCAGGGGACAAAACAGGCAATGTCTAAGCTGACTGCAGACCTCAGAGGATGCCCAGAGGACAGGGTGGGCAGACATCTTGGGCAGGGATGCCAAGGGGGCAGAGGCTCTGCTCTGGGGCCAGCACATGCCCAGGGAATAGAGGGCATGGCCCAGGGGGCACAGCTGCAAAGCAGGGTGGCCCTGTGCCCCTCCCCACAGGTACCTCTCCTGCTCTACCAGCCTGACCTCTCTGTCCAGATGTCTGTGCTCCCACCTGAGGCCCCAAGCTGCAGCTGTGAGAGAATCCTCTGCTTTCATTTTCTTAAGGCAAGTCCACAGAAGTGGAATTTTTGGATCGTAGAGTAGGTTCCATTTTTAATTTTTGGAGGAACCTCCATTCTGTCTTTCACACTGGCTGCACCAGTTTGCATTCCCACCGACAATGCACTAGTTTCCTTTTCTGCCTCCTTGACTAAATCTGTTCCTTGACATTTTATTCTCCTTGAGAGAGTAGAAAATGGGATTATTTTCTTAACTTTTTTCCCTCTGATAGTGCTTTGTGAGTGTACAGAAGTGCAACGGATTTTTTTGCCTTGATTTTATAACCTTTGAACTATTTGTCTTGTTATTTTTAACAGTTTTGGTGGAGTATTTAAGGTTTCATATGTGGTATTACGTCGTATTCAAGAAGTAATAGTTTTACTTATTCCTTTCCAATTTTGGAATTCCTTTCCAATTTATTTTTTTGTTGCCTAAATGCTGCTGTTAAGAATTAGAAGACAGGCCGATCTCAGAGATATTGTGAGTTTAGTTTCAGACCATCACAATAACCAAGTATCACAGCAAAGCAAGTCAAATGAAGTGTGGTTTCCTAGCGCATGTAAAGGTTAGGTTTAGAGGTCCCTGGGAGGCTCAGTCTATCAAATGGCTGTTTCTAATATCAGGGTCCTGGAACCAAGCTCTGCATTAGGCTCCATGCTCAGTGGGGAGTCTGCCTGAGGATTCTGTCTCTCTGAGGCTCTCCCTGCTCACACACTCTCTCTCAAATAAATCTTTTTTTCCAAAGTTAGATTGACAATATACTGATGCCTATTAAATGTGCAGTAGCATTATGCATAAAACGTATACACGGTGATATGAAAAAAAGCACTTTATCCTAAATAATGCTAATAATTTTAATCTGAGTTTCCAGCAAGTTAGTCACTGATCACCATGACAAAAATAATGAAAAAGTTTGAAATATTGCGAAGATTACCAAAATTTGACACAGAAACACGAAGCAAGCACATGCTGTTGGAAAAATGGCACCAATAGACTTATTCAGTGCAGGGTTGAAAGAAAACTTCAATTTGTAAAAATTGCATTTTATCTGCAAAGCACAATCAATTGCAGTGACATCAGTGTGCCTGGTCACATCAAAGTGGCAAGAGTGGACATCATTTTATCTTTTCCCTATTGAGTATCATGTTAACTGTGTGTGTGCTGCACATGGCTTTTGTTATGTTAAGATACATATTTTCTACATATAATTTTTAAACTTCTTTCGTGAACAGATGTTCCACATTGTCAAATCTTGGTCTGTTGAGAGATCATACACTTCTTTCATTCTTTTAATGTGATGTAGCATAGTGAAGTGCAAATGCTAAGCCATCCTTGTATTTGAGATGATTGTTCCTTTTAATGTGCTGCTGAATTCTGTTTGTTAGCATTTTGTTTCTTTTTTTATTTTTTCTATTTTGCATTTATACTCATCAAGGAGATTGGCCTACAGTTTTCATTTCCAGTAGTGTGCTTCCCTGGATTTGATACCAAAGCAATGCTGGCTTTGTAAAATGATTTCAGAGTATTGCCTTCTCCTCAGTTTTTTTTTTTTTACAGAGTTTCAGAAATGCTAGTGTTAATTCTTGAAATGTTTGGTAAAATTTCGCCTGAGAGGCCATTTTTCCTTTGGGAGGGTTTAGCTTGCAGATTCATTTTCTTTACCAGTAACTGTTATATTTAGATTTTCTTTTCCTTTCTATTCGTTCTTGGTATTTGGTATGTTTAAAAGAATTATTTTCATTTGTTCTTGGCTGTCCAGTTTGTTGGCTGATAGTTGTTCATAGTAGTCTGTTATAATCATTTGTATTTTCATGGTATCAGTTGTCTTAAATATAATTTAGTTGATTTGGATATGCTAACTTTTCCTTGGGAGTCTAGCTAAAGGTATGTCCATTTTGTTTAATTCTTAGTTCCATTCATCTTTGCTGCTTTCATGTTCTCTATTTCATTTATATCTGCTTTAGTTTTCTTTCCTCCCTTACTTGTGCTTCCTTTGGGTTGGATTTGGGCCTCCTCTTCTGTATCCTTAAGGCATAAGAGTTAGGTTTTGCAGGGGTCTTCCTTCCTAATGTAGGCATTTGTTGCTGTAAACTTCCATCTTAGGAAAGCCTTTGCTGCTTGTTCTAAATTGATGTATGTTATGTGGCCGCAGATACATCCTATCCTAGAAAACGTTACTTACGGGTACAGATTTCATCCACTATCCAGAAGTTTGCTTCATGCCACTGCACTTTTTTGAGAGACCTGCTTCAGTACCTGTTGGCACTATTACTATCTCATAAAAGTGGTAATTCTGTTTGCACTAACCGCAAGAAATCCAAACAGAACTACCACTTTTATGAAATAGTAATGACCTCTCCCTCTTTTGCCATTTCTACTAGTAAAGGTTTCTGACTTCAGGACAGGGGGACTGTATTTGTTGGGTCTCTGTGGTCCACAGTGTTACTCACATCTCTTTCATTACTCATTCTCTATCTGGATGGTCTCTCCGTGGCTGAGAGGGGGCTGTGAAGCAGCAATATGGTCACAGTAGGGAACTTTAGTTCTCCTTTGAGCTCTGTTATTTTTTGCTGTATAGATTTAGGCTGTTCCGATTTGGGGAGCACAGACATTTACAATTGTTACATCTTTGTCGGCAGAAACCTTTATCATTGTATAATGATATTTGTTGTCTCTATCATTCTTAGTTGGTATTCTACTTTGTGTCAGTGTAGCTACCTCTGCTCTGTTGTTTTTTCCCAACTTGCAGTAGTTTTTTTTAATTTTATTTATTTATTTATTTATTTTTAAATAAATAAGAGGGGAGAAGGTCAGAGCTTTTATTTATTTATTTATTTGTTTGTTTGTTTATTTATAAATAGATGAGAGGGGAGAAGGTCAGAGCTTCTGAGCAGGGAACTGATGTAGGACTCAATCCTGGGACTCCGGAATCATGACCTGAGCTGAAGGCAGTCGCCCAACCAGCTGAGCCACCCAGGCACCCCCCAACTTGCAGTAGTTTTGTTGTTCCCATTTGCTTGAAATACCTTTTTCTGTCTTTTCACTCTGTCCTTGTGTATCTTTAAGGCTACACTGAGTTTCTTTAGGCAGAATATCATTGCATGTTGTTTTCTTATCCATTCAATCATTCTGTCTTTTGACTGAAAATTTCATCTGTGTAGTAATTATTGTTTTGTACATCCATTAAGGCAGTGGATAAAAAGGAACATCTTGTGTTTTGATGTCTTTTCACATCAGCATACTTCCATTACTTTACCATGTTCTTTCGTGAATTGCGACCAGATTTTCCCTTGTGTTTATCAGGAGGTTTACATAAAATAAAATCATACTGCTCTATTTTAAAGTGATAACTTCAGTACAGTTCTTAAACTTTGACTCCTTTAGCCACATATTTTAGTTGACTGTTGTCACAATTTCCCCATTTGTTGTTGGTTGCATAACTAACAACAAATTAGTATGGCTTTTTTTTTTTTTTTAACAATTTCTTTATATTAGCATGAGAGAAGCAAGTGAGGGGAGGGGTAGAGGGAGCGAATCCTCAGACTCCCCACTGAGAGCAGAGTCCAACACAATCCCAAGACCCATAACATTAGGACCTGTGCAAAAACTGAAAGCCATGTAACACATATGTTTTCTTTAAATATCTGAATTTGCTGTTCCATTCTCTTGCTGGCCTGAAAAATCCACCAATTCTTGTGGGCTGTTACCTTGTTTGTTACTTCTCTCTTTCGTTACTTTTTAAATTATTTCTTGTTTTTTGATTTTTTGGTGATGTAATAAAATGTGTCTCACTGTAGCCCTGTTGATCACAACTTTTCAGCTACTTCAGACCCTCCGATCTGTGTTTATTTCTCCCCTTAGGAATGCCAAGTTTTAAGCTATTATTTTTTCTATATACCTTCTATCCTTTCCCCTGCATTATGCTTCATATTTCCCTCAGACTTCCTTCATATTATTGTTCTTCTGGATTAGATCATTTCAAAGGTCCTACCTTCTAGTCGCTGGTTCTTCTGCATGGCTGTGTCTACCTGAGAAGGTTTTTATTGAACTCTACAGTTCAATCACTGCATATTTTGACTCTAAGATTTCTGTTTTCTTGTTGTTGCTTAGGGTTTCTCTGATCCTGTTGTGGTCATGCAATTTTCCTAATTTCATTTTAGTTGTCTATGTGCTCTTGGAGCTAGACAAGCCCTGGGTATGTGGTCCTAACTTGGGCTAACCCACAACCCCAGCACTGTTTGCACCACAGACTATCAGTGCTGCCTGCTCAGGTCTTGGCCTGAGTGTTGCTAAGGGATACAGCTTCCAGGTAGTGTTGTTTGCCCTCTGCTCCAATGGAGCCCGGAGCCAGGCTGTGCTGCATGGGGTTGTGTTTTAATTCCCTTTTGGACAAGACAGGGAGGGGCTGCTCAAGGGAACTCCCAGGTTTTCTAAGCAGGCTTTACATTAGGATGACCAGTAGCCACTCTTCTTGTTAGGCCATGGATTAATGCCCTTCCCTAAACCTAGCACAGGAACACTCCTCTACTGGTATTGGGAATGATCAGCTCTGCCCAGCTCTCAGTATGCATCCTCCTTGAGTTCTTGCCAATCCTTCTGGACAGATGGGGCCTGGAGCTACTCTCCTTATGAGTAAGGGCTTTGATTTGCCTCTTGCCTGGGCAAATAAGGTCTCAACATAGAAAAATTATTTGTTTGAAAGCCCAAATCAAGTCAACCTACACCTCCTCTTGCTCCCTTGTCAGAATATGCCACCCATTGGTTCTGTAGATAAACAAAACTGCTGGTTAAGACTGATACTTTGTGGGCACCTGGGTGGCTCAGTTGGTTAAGCCACTGCCTTCGGCTCGGGTCATGATCTCAGAGTCCTGGGATCGAGCCCCGCATCGGGCTCTCTGCTCGGCAGGGAGCCTGCTTCTTCCTCTCTCTCTGCCTGCCTCTCTGCCTGCTTGTGATCTCTCTCTGTCAAATAAATAAATAAATAAAATCTTAAAAAAAAAAAGACTGCTACTTTGGCTTTGCATATATAAACCCAGTTTCCCAGTGAGGGTTGTTGCAAGCCTTTACCCCTCCACCGTCACAATCATGTCCCAAGTAGTTGAGTTCCATGAATTCCCCTACAGTCTCTAAGGGGCAAGATCAGAGTACTTGCACCCATGAAGTGACCTACAACACTAGGGGAGGGTGCTGGATCCACCCTCCATGCTCTCTTTTCTAAATGAAAGAACCATAAGCTCAGGGGAGACCACTTAGGGGCGCTCTACACCAGTCTCGTGCAGGGCCAATAACATCAGTGTGTAGTGGCTTCTCAGACCCTGCTAATGCACACTGTCCTTGCAATGATGTTGAAGTGATGACTTTGAGCTCAAATGAAAAGACGCTAATGAATAGGAAAGCTTTTGAAAGCCTAAGTGTCACTCAGAAAGGTAAATATATAGTAAAATTCAGCATAATTTAATATTGTAGAGGTTCTGGATTACTCTCTCGCAAGCTTGATAAAAGTTAAAAGACCAAAGATGTGAAAGGGACTGTAGCTACAATACTTAAAATGTATTCAGACTTCAGCTGTTACCAACTTAAAGGTAAGCCTCATGTTAACCACAAAGCAAAAATCTATAGCAGGTCAACAGAAGATGATATAAGCATACAGTATAGAAAATAATGAGATAAAGAGAGAGAGCAAGAGAAGAAGCAACAGAGAACTACAAAAATAAAGAGAATAAGTAAATGGCATCAAGAACATCCCTATCAATAAATAAGCAGACTACATTTTTTGGTCAGATCCATAGGGTAACTGAGTGGATATAAGAATGAGATCCATCTACTGTACCCCTGGGGCTAATAATACATTATATGTTAATTTTAAAAATGAGATCCATCTAAATGCTACTCATAAGAGATTGACCTCAGATCTAGATAGACTCGGAGTAAAGGGATGGAAACAAATGTGCCACCCACATGAAAAACAAAAGAAATACGGGGTAGTTATACCAGACAAACTTGAAAACAGAGACTGGAATCAGAGACCAAGAAGGACATTACATCATAATAAAGGGGGGAAATCTAAGAAGTTGTAAATATTTCTGCACCCAAAATAAGCGCAAATGACTATATGTAGTAAATATTAACAGATCTCAAGGGAAAAGCAGAAAGAAATACAATAGCAGCAGAGACTTTTACACTCCATTTTCATTCATGGAGTGATCATTCAGAAAGAAAATCAGTAATGAAACATCAGCCCCATGGGACACGTTAGACCAGATGGACTTAATAGACACGTCCAGCATTCCATCCAAAAGCAACAGAAGATAACATCTTTTTCAAGAGCACATGGACCATTGTCCAGATAGATCATGTTAGGCCACAAATATTCATTAAAATCATCAAACATTTTTTAAGAAGAAAAGTATGAAACAGAAATTACAAAGAAAAAAGGGAAAAACTTACAAATATATGGAGATGAAAGAACATGCTACTACATTACAAATAAGTCCAAAGAGAAATTTTTTTTTAAAGATTTTATTTATTTATTTGACAGAGATCACAAGTAGGCAGAGAGGCAGGCAGAGAGAGAGAGGGGGGAAGCAGGCTCCCTGCTGAGTAGAGAGCCCGATGCCGGGCTTGATCCCAGGACCCTGAGACCATGACCTGAGCCGAAGGCAGAGGCTTAACCCACTGAGCCACCCAGGCACCCCCCAAAGAGAAATTTTAAAAATACCTTGAAACAAATAGGACTTGGGAAAGCACTTCGAAGAGGGCAATTTATAGTGGTAAACACCTAAATCAAGACATAAGGGAGATCTCACACAACTGAACTGGATGCCTCAGGGAACTAGAAAAAGAAGAAATTGACTTCAAAGTTAGTTGAAGGAAAGAAATAACATAAATCAGAGTGAAAATGAATGGACAAAAGCTTATAAGAGCTAAGATACTAAATTGGCAAAACTTTAGCTAGACTCACCAAGACCAAAAGGGATAAGATTCTAAATGAGGCATGAAAGAGAAAATCTCAGAATCCTTTATATTTCTGTGCTATCACTTTTAAGAGCCTACTATGAACAGTTATATGACAACAAATTGACAGAAAGAGGAAATGAATAATATCCCAGAAAGATGCAATCTACATAAACTAAATCATGAAAGTAGAAAATATAAATAGACCAGTTTTTAGTAAGGGGATTCAATCAGGCATCAGAAACCCAGCAACAAACCAACGCCCAGGAAGAGAGGGCTTCTCTGGTGAATTTTACAAAATGCTGAAGAAGAATACTAATCCCTCTCAAACTTTGCCTAAATTCCAAACTTTTACAACCCAGAGAGGATTGACCCCAGAAAAGAAAATTTCAGTCCAAATTCCTCATTAATATAGATATAAAAATAATGAATAAGAGCAAACCAAATTCAAGAATATATTAAAAGGCTTATAAACCATGATCAAATGGGATTTGTTCCAGGGATACAAGGATTAGTCCACATGTGCCGATCCCTGATTGTGATAGACCACATTAACAAAATGAAGGATAAAAATCATGGGATTATTCTCACAGATGCAGGGAAAAACATTTCACAAAATTCAACAGAAATTTGTCATGAAAGCCCTACACAAAATGGGTATAGAGGGGATGTACCTCTACATCATCAAGGCAGCAGAGGACAAGCCAATAGGTTAACACGATCCTCAATGATGAAATGCTAAAAACAAGTATGCTTATTCTCACTGCTTTTATTCAACATTGCATTCATTGGAAGTCCTACCCAGAGCAATTAGGCAAGAAAAATGAATAAAAGGTATTTAAATTGGAAAAAAAAAAAGTTGGTCACTATTTGCAGGTGACATGTATTACATATAGAAAACCCTAAAGACTCCACCAAAAAACTATTACAATAAACTAATTATGTAAAGTTGCAGGTACAAAATCAATCCACAAAATCCTGTTACCATTCTATGCACTTATGTTATCCATAAAGAGAAAGTAATAAAACAACTTCGGTTATAAATGCATCATAAAGAACACAATACCAAAGAATAAATCAGTAAGAGCTTTAAAAAAGTGATGAAAGAAACTGAAGCAAGAAATAATGAAATATTCTGTGTTCACAGATCAGAAGATTTAATGTTTAAATGTCCCTACTCCCCACAGGCAACTATAGATTCAACAATCTGCAATCCCCACCAAAATACCAATGACAGGGCCCCTGGGTGACTCAATTGGTTAAGTGTCTCCCTCTGGCTCAGGTCATGATCCCAGAGTCCTGGGATCAAGCCCTGCAACAGGCTCCCTGCTTGGCAGGAGGCCAGCTTCTCTCTCTCCCACTCCCCCTGCTTGTGTTCCCTCTCGTTTTGTCTCTAATAAAGAAATAAAATCTTAAAAAAAAAAACAAAACGCCAATGGCATCCTTTACAGAAATAGAAATAAAACCCTAAAATTTATACAAAAGACCCTGAATAGCCAAAGAAATCTTGAGATAAAAGAATCAAGTTGAAGGTTTCACACTTGCCAGTTTTAAACTATATTGAAAAGCTGTAATAATCAAAGCAGACACAGAATAATGGAACAGAATAGAGTCCAGAAATAAAACCTATGAACTTACAGTCAATTCATTTATGACAAAGGAGGTAAGAATATTCAATGCTAAAATGACAGTCTCTTCCTCAAATGATGGTTAAAAAATACTTGACAGCCACATGCAAAAGAATGAAAGTGGAACACTGTCTTGGACCTTACATAAAAATCAACTCAAAAAGGATAAGCAATAATGTTCCTAAAAGACAATATATGTAGCCCGCTCTTTGACACAGTTCTTGGTATTGGCTCTGACATGAAAAGTCAACCAACCCTATGAAAGCACAATAAATGACTACATCAAACTGAAACCCTTCTACACTGCCACAGGAATAAATGTAGATTAATATCAAAAGCAGCAGAGGGAGACATGTAATGTATTTATATAAGGTTTTCAAGAAACACATATAACTCAACCATGTGTTCTTTAGGTTAAACGCATATACGTGAAATGTGCCAGGTACAACAAGCACAGTTTCTGAAATATTAGAGTTACAGGCAAGAATACACATAAGGTTAAATAGGAGAGAGACTCAGATTTCTAATAGTATTGAGGAAGTTAGAATTTTCTCATTTTTTCATTTTTAGATGCTACACATATTTTAAAGATCTTCTACATTTAACTATAATATGTATATTTTTTAAATATAGCTTTTGGTTTCATTAAATACTTCTGAAATAATATATCTGTATAGTCACACAGGAAAATCAAGCACCTACTTAATTGTACCCAAAACCTAACAAACCCATTCAAACTTTCAGTATCCAGTATTTACTTCCTGCTTTCCTAATCCATGTCATTTCTCTGTCCCACTCCACACACATTATTTTACATCCAGGCTGAATATCTACTTGTCTCAGGAGTGCACCATAACACCTTTTGTATTTGGATTGTTAGAAATGGAATTTCCATCCTGAAAACTCTTTCCTATCTCCATGTCACCCTCAACTCTTCTGTTGCTCCCCTTCATCATGGACCTTCATACAATGCTGGTAGGTATTCTTCCAAATACACTGACAGTATTTTGTAATTATTTATATCATTGTACACTTGACTATTCCCTCACTGTCCGATAACCTTGAGTAGCAAAAGGAGACAAAGACACAATAAGGAAGGAAAACTGCAGGCCAACACTCCTCATGAAGACAGCTGCAGTATCAGTAACAAACTATTAGCAATGACGTGCCACAATAATTCACCAAGATCAAGGAGGGTGTTTTCCTAGGGATGCAAGGAAATCTCATTATTTGCAAGTCAATGAATGTGATGCATCACATTAACAAAATAAAAGCTATTAAGCAAAAACAAACTTGAGGACCCAGGCTGGGCTTACTGTGACATATGAAACCTTGCATTCCATCCACAAGTACTATGTGGTTCATGTATATTGATAATTAACCTATGTATATAGATTGTTAATATTTCTTCTTAGCTCTTGAATTTTCAATTTTTTTTCTCTTTTTTTTAATACACAGTAAGATCATTTACTTCATCCTTTTGGGGAGTTTTGAGAATCCCATTATGTTTTCAAGGAGGCATTTCTCCAGAAATACATATAGCATTATAGCTATATTGTGTTCTTCATTTTTATTACATGAAATGTATAAAATCACCCAGTAATGAAATTAAACTGAAGCCCCAGCAAATGAAAGTAAAAATAGTAACTAATGTAAGCCTAACAAAGTAACAGATTTTCCACTGATGAATTTTCTAGATTTCCACATTGCTGATGAGTCAGATACTATGGCATTCACACTGCAGCCGGATGGAATCCGTAGCTGTCTATTTCAATAGAGATTCATTGACGGGAGCAGTGGGAAAATCCTCCTAATGTTAGCTCCCTTTTAAAGATCTTCTCAATTTGTTTCTATCATTTTTCACTACATTGTTCAGCATTTTAAGCCCTTCTGTCTTTATGCCTTAGATTAGTGTGGGAAAGCTGTTATCTTGTTCCTCTTTTTGTCCTTTGACAGACTGTACATAAAGAACACTCTCATTTTGCCACATAAATTATTTTTCAAGGTTCTTTAATCATTTCTGTCTAAATCTTCATTCAGCTTTCTCCATTTAGCTCATGAATTTTTGATTATACAGTGCTCAAATTAAATGCAGAATTGAAAACATCATTTTATAAGAGTACTGGAGACTATAGTTTCTTGTCATGGGTATATATCAAACATTTTCAAAGTTTCTCTAATATATGAGGACTTAGGGAAGGCAAGTTAAAGAAAAAATTAAATTGAACCTCTCACTTCTCTTTTTACTAAATGCAATTTAAAGGCATGCTTTGTCACACAAGTTGTGTCTTCAAAAAATGAAACAGACAATAAAGGAAATCTGTTGACCTATCATCAATTCACCACTCAATTACAGTAAATGAGGTCCGATATCTAGAAAGCAATGCTTAAAAATTTGAAGAAGTATTAAAAAGTAATACCAATGGAGAGCTCCAGGGTCACACAGTGCAAGGAATACAGAATCTACAGGATTATTCCTAAAAGTATGCTAAACAACTAAGCAGCAATTAAATAACAGAAGAAAGAAAGAGAAAGAAAAACTAGCCATAACCAACTTGGGAATGGATAGATGTAATAACAACCTGTTACAATATCTAAGATGTCTAGTTTTACCACCCACCAAAAAATACATGCAAAATAACCATAAGTGTGCTATTCCACACATAGCCAAAGACATTTGATATAAATGTCGAAGGGAACAAGATTTTGCATTTAGTGAATAAGTATTTTTAAGCTATTTTAGACATTTTCAAAGAGCTATAGGACAGAGTTTACAGTGATGTCTCAAATAGAGACTATCAATAATGAAATTTTAATTATAAAAAAAGAAATTCTTCATATGACACATTAAGTGATTGGAATCAAAAAGTCACTAGAGAGATTCAAATAGATTTGGGCTGGCACAAGAGACAATCTGTGAATGTGAAAAGAAGTCAGTAAGATTATCATGTCTAAAGAACAGAGGGGGAAAACGGGAAAGCAAAAAACAAACAGGGACTCAAGCCTAATGGAATACCATGGGATTTACCAAGAAATGTCTAATTAAAGTCCCAAAAGAAGAGAGGAAGGGAAAAAAACAGAAACAAAACCCCATTTTAAAAATTAATGGCATAGGGGCGCCTGGGTGGCTCAGTGGGTTAAAGCCTCTGCCTTCGGCTCAGGTCATGATCCCAGGCATAGGGCTCTCTGGTCAGCAGGGACCCTGCTTCCTCCTTTCTCTCTGCCTGCCTCTCTGCCTACTTGTGATCTCTGTCTGTCAAATAAATAAATAAAATATTTTTAAAAAATGGCATAAACCTTCCTAGTTTCATGAAAAATATCAACCTGTATGCAAAAACCTAATTTATTCTAGATAAAAAAAAATTAAAGTGATTTAAGAAAAGTTCAAGAGCAAGTAAAAAAGATTTATTAAATACAAGTGGTCCTCCATCGGATTAACAGCTGACTTCTCATCAAAAACAATAGAAGCCAGAAGACAGTGTGAAGAACTCTCTGAAGAGCAAATAAAAAAGCTGTCAATGAAGAACTCTCCTTCAGCTTAACTATCCTTTAAACACCGTGTAGACATTAAGATAGCTCTGATAAAAAAGAAATATCACTTGCAGACTTGCCTTACAAAAACACCAAAGGAAATTCTTAAAGCTGAAAGAAAAGAATACCAGATAGCAACTTGAATCCACATGAAGAAATAAAGAGCACCAACAAACCTAACACATATTATGATAGAGTATAAGTAAATATGTTTGTAACACTTCACCTTTGTATCTTTTAAGAGACATCTGCATAAAGCGGTAATTATAAAACTGAGTTGAGTGGTGACAACATATAAAGTTGTAATTCATAGGACAATAACATTACAGAGGAGGGGTAAGACAGCAGAGGCTTTTTCCTCAAGCAATGTTTTTATATAATGTTGGCATCGATTAGAATTAATTTGAATTTAGATTGTTTCAAGTTAAGATGCTAATTGTAATTTCCAGGAACAGCAATAGGAAAACAAGCCGAACATGTAGTATCATTGCCATCAGCATGATGACAGTGTCAGTCATTCTTTTCCGTCCCCTTTTATTTACAACTAAGTAGCCATTTATAACCAAACAAAAGTGCCTCTGAAAAAAGTACCCTAGAGCATTGAGGAGATTTCTTCCCTCCCTCTGGATAGGACCTTGATGGCACTGCAGATTCAAGGGAGTCACTAAGCCTGTCCAGCTCCCAATTATTGCAGCTGGAGAAAAAGCCAAACTGTCAAGTGCAACACAGTGTGAGCACACAGTCAAAAGGAATTTGTGGATGCCCATCTGGCCTGATGTGAGAACCACAGGTTACTGGAATGCAATAACTAGAAAGATCTCAAGGAGTCTGTCCCCTTCCCAAGGTGGCACTGCAGTGTGCTGGGCTTTCCCATGGGGGTGAGCATGGTAACCATGGTAACCGATGGTAACAGAGGGGGAGAAAGCCTAGTGGAGAAGGACTGATTGGAGATTGGCACACGGAGCATGATTTTCTAAGGAAGGATCTCATGACTGGTGGGGGGATGGAGAAAAAAGTTAAGAAAAGACATAAGAATAACAAAGGGCTAAGAAGGAACATGTTCCCTACTGCCTGCTTCCCACAGGAGTTCTGCCTGTGGAAATCTGGGAGTACTCCCACTTAAGGCCTCATTCCATGGAGGGGTATTCACAAAAGTTTAGATATTAGATCCATACCTTCCCTGCCAATCACCTTTTCTTTTTATTGTTACGTTCACTTAGCCAACATTTAGTACATCATTAGTTTGTGATGTAGTGTTCAGTGATTCATTAGTTGCTTACAGCAACCAGTGCTCATCACCACACAGGTCCTCCTTAATACCCATCACCTAGTCCCTTCTGTAACCCTCAGTTTGGTTCCCAGAGTCTCTCATGGTTTGTCTCCCTCTCTGATTTCTTCCCATTCAGTTTTCAGTTCCCCTATGGTCCTCTGTGCAATTATGTTCTACCTATGAGTGAAACCATATGATAGTTGTCTTTCTCTGCCTGACTTGCTTCACTGAGCATAGTTCCATCCATGTCGATGCAAATGGTAGGAATTCATCCTTTCTGATGGCTCAGTAATATTCCATTGTATATATGGACCACATCCTCTTTATCCATTTAACTGTTGAAGGACACCTGGGCTCCTTCCACAGATTGGGGATACATTTGCTCCTCCTTTTCATTTATCTGTATTTTGGGGTTAAATACCTCCTAGTGCAATTTCTGGGTCATAGGGTAGCTCTATTTTTAACACCTTAGGGAACCTCCATCCTGTTTTCCAGAGTGGCTGTACCACCTTGCATTCCCATCAACAGTGTGAAAAGGTTCCCTTTCTCCATAACCTCACCAACATTTGTTGTTTTCTGTCTTGTTAATTTTTATCATTCAAACTGGTGTAAGATGTTATCTCAGTGTGGTTTTGATTTGTATTTCCCTGATGGCTAGTGATGTTGAACAGTTTTTCATGTGACTGTTAGCCATTTGTATGTCTTCTTTAGAGAAGTGTCTACAAGTGTCTGTTCATGTCCTCTGCCCATTTCTTGCCTGGATTATTTGTTTTTTGGGTGTTGATTTTGGGAAGTTCTTTTTAGATCTTGGATACCAGCCCTTTATCTCTAATGTCATTTGCAACCATCTTTAAACACCCTTAAACCTCCTTTAAACACTTCAGAGACCCAGAACCAACTCAGGTAAAGAGAAACCATCAATGTGAGTTATAATGCCATCTTCTGGAAAATGGAAGAAGGGTTTTTTGTTTTTGGTTTGTTTTTTTTGGTTTTTGGTTTTTTTTTTTGGTTTTTTTTTTTTTTGGTTTTCTGTATTTTTTTTCATTTTTTTTTCTTTTGCTAGTCAGTGGAACTATAATGAAATAACTAATAAAGGTTTCTACACTTATAAAGTAATGGCAGAAAAACATTTCATCAAATAATATAATGCCACAGTAATATGATGTCATAATTCTCCAGCAACCAAAACCAAAGGCATGGAATATTGTGATCTGATGGAGATTTCAAAATAATTGTCATGTAGACATTCAGTGAGCTCCAAGAATACTCAGAAAGGAACTTTGGTGAATCCACTAATGTAATGAACAGAAGGAGCTCTCTAACAAAGAAATTAATCATTAAAAAAAAATGGAACCAGAGAAAATCTGGAGCTTATGGATTTAATTAATTAGAT
The DNA here is from genome assembly GCF_009829155.1 of Mustela erminea. Lineage (NCBI taxonomy): Eukaryota > Metazoa > Chordata > Mammalia > Carnivora > Mustelidae > Mustela > Mustela erminea. The sequence continues at coordinate 25,471,565 of NC_045616.1, read as the reverse complement.
GAAGAATGCATTAGAGAGCTTAAGAAATTAGGCAGATCAGATCAAAGAAAGAATTACCAATCTGGAAGGTAAGAATTCAGAAATGAGAGCATGAACTAAGATTTCAAAGAAGTCAAGAAACCCTACAACAGTTAGCAACATTGATGAGAAAAATATGTATTTAAGAATTACTGTCATGGGGGCACCTGGGTGGCTCATTGGGTTAAAGCCTCTGCCTTTGGTTCAGGTCATGATCCCAGGGTCCTGGGATCAAGCCCCACATTGGGCTCTCTGCTCTGCAGGGAACCTGCTTCCTCCTCTCTCTCTGCCTGCCTCTCTGCCTACGTGTGATCTCTGTATGTCCAATAAAAAAATAAAATCTCTTTAAAAAATTACTTTTCTGCCAGGAGAAGAGAAGAAGAATGGAGAAGAGAGTTTATTTAGAAAAATAAAAGCTGGGAACTTCCCAAGCCTGGGGATAGTAGTAGACATACAAGTTCATGAAACTAACACAGCACCCTCTTAGTTCAATGCAAAAAGACCTTCTCCAGGACATGTTCTAATCAAACTGCCATCCGTGATAAAGACTTTTAAAGCAATAAAGACAGCTAACAAGAGACTAACTTATGAAAGAACCTCCATTAGACTATAAGCAGATTTCTCAGCAGAAATGCAGTAGGAGGGGAGGGAGACAAGATGGTGGAGAAGTAGCAGGCTGAGACTACTTCAGCTACAGGAGAGCAGCTAGATAGCTTATCTAAAGATTGCAAACACCTACAAATCCAACAGCAGATCGAAGAGAAGAAGAACAGCAATTCTAGAAACAGAAAAACAACCACTTCCTGAAAGGTAGGACTGGTGGAGATGTGAATCCAAAGAGACGGGAAGATAGACCCCAGGGGGAGGGGCCGGCTCCCAGCAAGCGGCGGAACAACGAGCACAAAATCAGGACTTTTAAAAGTCTGTTCCGCGGAGGGACATCGCTCCAGAGGCTAAACTGGGGTGAAGCCCACGCGGGGTGAGCGTGGCCTCAGGACCCGAGGGTCACAGAAAGATCGGGGGTGTCTGAGTGTCGCCGAGCTTACAGGTATTGAAGCCAGCTACAGAGACAGAGCTGAGGAGTGAGCACCCAGCTCGGGGTTACCTTGAACTGGTCACAGGCTCGGTGACCTCAGAGCATGGCCAGAGGCCATGAAGACGGAGTAATTGGGCGCTGTTCTCTGAGGGCGCACCGAGGAGTGGGGCACCAGGCTCTCGGCTCCTCCGGGCCAGAGACGGGGAGGCTGCCATTTTCATTCCTGTCCTCTGGAACTCTACGGAAAGCGCTCAGGGAACAAAACCTCCCGAAAGCAAACCCAAGTGGATCACTCAGCCCAGCCCCTGATGAGGGCGGTGCAATTCCACCTGGGGCAAAGACACTCCAGAATCACTACAACAGGCACCTCCCCCAGAAGACCAACAAGAAACGAAGCCAAGTTCACCTACCAGGGGTGCAGTCTCAATACCAAGAAGAGCAGCGGAATTCCAAGGGAGGAGAAAGCAAAGCACAGAACTCATGGCTTTCTCCCCATGATTCTTTAGTCTTGTAGTTAATTTAATTTTATTTTTCTTTTTCAATTTTTTTCCCTTTTTCTGCTAAATTTTTTTTAACTTTTATCCTTTTCTTTTTTAACGTTTTTCAACTAGTATATCTAATATATATATTTTTTCATTTTTATACTTTTCTTTATTTGTTTCTTTTTTTAATTGCTTCTTTTCTTTACTTTTTTTTTTTCTTTCTGAACCTCTTTTTATCCCCTTTCTTTCCCCTCACAATTTGGGATCTCTTCTAATTTGGTTAAAGCATATTTTCCTGGGGCTGTTGCCACCCATTTAGTATTTAACTTGCTCCTTCATATACTCTTATCAGGACAAAATGACAAGGCAGAAAAATTCACCACAAAAAAAAGAACAAGAGGCAGTACCGAAGGTTAGGGACCTAATCAATACAGATATTGGTAATATGTCAGATCTAGAGTTCAGAATGACCATTCTCAAGGTTCTAGCCGGGCTCAAAAAAGGCATGGAAGATATTAGAGAAACCTCTCGGGAGATATAAAAGCCCTTTCTGGAGAAATAAAAGAACTAAAATCTAACCAAGTTGAAATCAAAAAAGCTATTAATGAAGTGCATTCAAAAATGGAAGCTCTTACTGCTAGGATAAATGAGGCAGAAGAAAGAATTAGCGATATAGAAGACCAAATGACAGAGAATAAAGAAGCTGAGCAAAAGAGGGACAAACAGCTACTGGACCACGAGGGGAGAATTTGAGAGATAAGTGACACCATAAGCGAAACAACATTAGAATAATTAGGATTCCAGAAGAAGAAGAAAAAGAGGGGAGCAGAAGGTATACCAGAGAGAATTATTGGGGAGAATTTCCCCAATATGGCAAAGGGAACAAGCATCAAAATTCAGGAGGTTCAGAGAACATCCCTCAAAATCAATAAGAATAGGCCCACACCCCGTCACCTAATAGTAAAATTTACAAGTCTTAGTGACAAAGAGAAAATCCTGAAAGCAGCCCGGGAAAAGAAGTCTGTAACATACAATGGTAAAAATATCAGATTGGCAGCAGACTTATCCACAGAGACCTGGCAGGCCAGAAAAAGCTGGCATGATATATTCAGAGCACTGAATGAGAAAAACATGCAGCCAAGAATATTATATCCAGCTAGGCTATCATTGAAATTAGAAGGAGAGATTAAAAGCTTCCAGGACAAACAAAAACTGAAAGAATTTGCAAACACCAAACCAGCTCTACAGGAAATATTGAAAGGGGTCCTCTAAGCAAATAAAGAGCCTACAAGTGGTAGATCAGAAAGGAACTGAGACAATATACAGTAACAGTCACCTTACAGGCAATACAATGGCACTAAATTCATATCTCTCAATAGTTACCCTGAATGTTAATGGACTTAATGCCCCAATCAAAAGACATAGGGTATCAGATGGATAAAAAAACAAAACCCATCCATATGTGGCCTACAAGAAACTCATTTTAAGCCCGAAGACACCTCCAGATTTAAAGTGAGGGGGTGGAAAAGAATGTTCCATGCTAACGGACATCCGAAGAAAGCAGGAGTGGCAATCCTTATATAAGATCAATTAGATTTTAAGCCAAAGACTATAATAAGAGATGAGGAAGGACACTATATCATAATCAAAGGGTCTGTCCAACAAGAAGATCTAACAATTTTAAATGTCTATGCCCCCAATGTGGGAGCACCCAACTATATAAACCAATTAATAATAAAATCAAAGAAACACATCAACAATAATACGATAATAGTAGGGGACTTTAACACTCCCCTCACTGAAATGGACAGATCATCCAAGCAAAAGATCAACAAAGAAATAAAGGCCTTAAAAGACACACTGGACCAGATGGACATCACAGATATATTCAGAACATTACATCCCAAATCAACAGAATACACATTCTTCTCTAGTGCACATGGAACATTCTCCAGAATAGATCACATCCTCGGTCCTAAATCAGGACTCAACTGGTATCAAAAGATTGGGATCATTCCATGCATATTATCAGACCACAATGCTCTGAAGCTAGAATTCAACCACAAGAGGAAGTTTGGAAAGAACCCAAATACATGGGGACTAAACAGCATCCTTCTAAAGAATGAATGGGTCAACCAGGAAATTAAAGAAGAATTGAAAAAAATCATGGAAACAAATGATAATGAAAACACAACGGTTCAAAATCTGTGGGACACAACAAAGGCAGTCCTGAGAGGAAAATATATAGCAGTACAAGCCTTTCTCAAGAAACAAGAAAGGTCTCAGGTACACCACCTAACCTTACTCCTAAAGGGGCTGGAGAAAGAACATGAAAGAAACCCTAAACCCAACAGGAGAAGAGAAATCATAAAGATCAGAGCAGAAATCAATGAAATAGAAACCAAAAAAACAATAGAACAAATCAATGAAACTAGGAGCTGGTTCTTTGAAACAATTAATAAGATTGATAAACCCCTAGCCAGACTTATCAAAAAGAAAAGAGAAAGGACCCAAATAAATAAAATCATGAATGAAAGAGGAGAGATCACAACTAACACCAAAGAAATATAAACTATTATAAGAACATACTATGAGCAACTCTATGCCAACAAATTTGACAATCTGGAAGAAATGGATGCATTCCTAGAAACATATAAACTACCACAACTGAACCAGGAAGAATGGAAAGCCTGAACAGACCCATAACCAGTTAGAATATTGAAACAGTCATTAAAAATCTCCAAACAAACAAAAGCCCAGGGCCAGACGGATTCCCAGGGGAATTCTACCAAACATTTAAAGAATAACTAATTCCTATTCTCCTGAAACTGTTCCAAAAAATAGAAATGGAAGGAAAACTTCCAAACTCATTTTATGAGGCCGGCATCACCTTGATCCTAAAACCAGACAAGGATCCCATCAAAAAAGAGAGCTATAGACCAATATCCTTGATGAACACAGATGCAAAAATTCTCTCCAAAATACTAGCCACTTGGATTCAACAGTACATTAAAAGGATTATTCACCACGACCAAGTGGGATTTATTCCAGGGCTGCAAGGTTGGTTCAACATCCGCAAATCAACCAATGTGATACAACACATCAATAAAAGAAAGAACAAGAACCATATGATACTCTCAATAGATGCTGAAATAGCATTTGACAAAGTACGTCATCCCTTTCTGATCAAAACTCTTCAAAGTGTAGGGATAGAGGGCACATACCTCAATATTCTCAAAGCCATCTATGAAAACCCACCACAAATATCATTCTCAATGGAGAAAAACTGAAAGCTTTTCCGCTCAGGTCAGGAACACGGCAGGGACGTCCATTATCACCACTGCTACTCAACATAGTACTAGAAGTCCTAGCCTCAGCAATCAGACAACAAAAGGAAATTAAAGGCATCCAAATCAGCAAAGAAGAAGTCAAACTATCACTCTTCACAGATGATATGATACTATATGTGGAAAACCCAAAAGACTCCACTCCAAAACTGCTAGAACTTGTACAGGAATTCAGTAAAGTATCAGGATATAAAATCAGTGCACAGAAATCAGTTGCATTTCTCTACACCAACAACAAGACAGAAGAAAGAGAAATTAAGGAGTCAATCCCATTTACAATTGCACCCAAAACCATAAGATACCTAAGAATAAACCTAACCAAAGAGGCAAAGAATCTATACTCAGAAAACTACAAAGTACTCATGAAAGAAATTGAGGAAGACACAAAGAAATGGAAAAATGTTCCATGCTCCTGGATTGGAAGAATAAATATTGTGAAAATGTCTATGCTACCTAAAGCAATCTACACATTTAATGCAATTCCAATCAAAGTACCACCCATCTTTTTCAAATAAATGGAACAAATAATTCTAAAATTTATATGGAACCAGAAAAGACCTCGAATAGCCAGAGGGATATTGAAAAAGAAAGCCAAAGTTGGTGGCATCACAATTCTGGACTTCAAGCTCTATTACAAAGCTGTCATCAAGACAGCATGGTACGGGCACAAAAACAGACACATAGATCAATGGAACAGAATAGAGAGCCCAGAAATAGACCCTCAACTCTATGGTCAACTAATCTTCGGCAAAGCAGGAAAGAATGTCCAATGAAAAAAAGACAGCCTCTTCAATAAATGATGCTGGGAAAATTGGACAGCCACATGCAGAAAAATGAAATTGGACCATTTCCTTACACCACACACAAAAATAGACTCAAAATGGATGAAGGACCTCAATGTGAGAAAAGAATCCATCAAAATTCTTGAGGAGAACACAGGCAGCAACCTCTTCGACCTCAGCCACAGCAACATCTTCCTAGGAACATCACCAAAGGCAAGGGAAGCAAGGGCAAAAATGAACTATTGGGATTTTATAAAGATCAAAAGCTTTTGCACAGCAAAAGAAACAGTTAACAAAACCAAAAGACAACTGACAGAATGGGAGAAGATATTTGCAAACGACATATCAGATAAAGGACTAGTGTCCAAAATCTATAAAGAACTTATCAAACTCGACCCCCAAAGAACAAATAATCCAATCAAGAAATGGGCAGAGGACATGAACAGACATTTCTGCAAAGAAGACATCCAGATGGCCAACAGACACATGAAAACATGCTCCATATCACTCTGCATCAGGGAAATACAAATCAAAACCACAATGAGATATCACCTCACACCAGTCAGAATGGCTAAAATCAACAAGTCAGGAAATGACAGATGCTGGCGAGGATGCGGAGAAAGGGGAACCCTCCTACACTGCTGGTGGGAATGCAAGCTAGTGCAGCCACTCTGGAAAACAGCATGGAGGTTCCTCAAAATGTTAAAAATAGAACTGCCCTATGACCCAGTAATTGCACTATTGGGTATTTACCCTAAAGATACAAACATAGTGATCCAAAGGGGCACGTGCACCCGAATGTTTATAGCAGCCATGTCCACAATAGCCAAACTATGGAAAGAACCTAGATGTCCATCAACAGATGAATGGATCAAGAAGATGTGGTATATATACACAATGGAATACTATGCAGCCATCAAAAGAAATGAAATCTTGCCATTTGCGACAACATGGATGGAACTAGAGCGTATCATGCTTAGCGAAATAAGTCAAGCAGAGAAAGACAACTATCATATGATCTCTCTGATATGAGGAAGTGGTGATGCAACATGGGGGCTTAAGTGGGTAGGAGAAGAATCAATGAAACAACATGGGATTGGGAGGGAGACAAACCATAAGTGACTCTTAATCTCACAAAACAAATTCTTTTTTTCTGCCAAAAAAATGTGATGCCATTTTTTAGTATGTTAAAGAGAGTATTACTTCAAATTTAAAATGAGATTTTATGAACACCAATGCAATCAAATATAGGCCCTCTCATTTATTTAAAAAAAAAAAGTTTCTCTGTAAGTGAAAAAAAAATGTTTATCTTGATCCTCTATCTTTGAGTAACTTCAGAAAATTATTAAGGGAGAAAAATTCTCAAAATGCTTATACTCACACCTGAGTGGTTTATCCTACCTTCACACTTAAGGAAAACTTTTTAAAAAAGGACAAAAGTTCAGCTCAGCTATGAATCAACTTCAGCATGGTAAACGGGCTAGTATTACCATTGCTAACAAAACTACTTGGGACCACCAACCAAAACTGAGAAAAGATTGAACCATTTCAGTATACCACATTACCTATGCAATACATGACCTGAAAAATGTGATAGCATTTTTCACCTCCACAGAATGGTTTGCTGGAAAAGTAAAGAGAATATCCAGCATGGGAGCGGGACAGCAGGAAATGATGGTCATGAGTGTGGAATTCTTTCAGGTTAGTAATAGATTTCCAGGTTTTCCCAGCCAATAGGGAATGCCAAAGGTCATGACCAGAGGGCAGAGCTTGGTGGCTAACTTAATTAAAATCCCAGAAATATAAACAATCAAGAGAAAGAAATCCAAGTATAACACTAATAATATCATTAGTGCAAAGAAAAAGTCAATATAAGACCTATTTCTTTGAAAATACAAAATTGATAAACCTGTAGCAAGACTGACCAAAAAACATATTGAACTTAACTAAAATAAGAAATGAAAGAGAAGTTTCAACCAACACAACAGAAATCCAAGAATTATAAGAGATTGCTATGAAAAATTATATGCCAACGGACTGGACAACCTAGAAGACAGAAATACCTAGAAAGATACCATCTTCCATGACTTAACAAGGAAAGCATAGAAAATCCAAACAGACTGATTACAAGCAATAAATATAATCTGTAATAAGAAGCCTCCCAGCAAACAAACTTCCAGGATGATATGTTTTCTCAGGTAAATTCTACTGAACATTCACAGAAGAGTTAATACCAGTTCTGCTCAATGATTCCATTCTATACAAAAACATTCCTTTATAAAAAAAAAAATAAAGGAAGAAAGCAAGTAAGCAAAAAAGAAAAGAAAATGACGGGTCAATATCCCTGATGAACTTGAAGGAAAAAAAAATAAATAAAATATAAACAAACCAAATTCAACCAAATAAATAAGGATCACTCACCAATATCAAGTGGGATTTATTCTAGAGATTTAAGTATGTTTCGGTTTTCACAAATCAACATGATACATATTAACAAAGATAAAAATCAATGCATCATCTCAATAAGTAAAGAATAGTGTCTAACATAATTCAATATCTGTTCATGATAAAAATTCTCAATAAAGTGGGTGTCTGAAAAACAATCTGAGGGTTTTGAAGGGGTGGGGGCTTGGAGGTTGGGGTACCAGGTGGTGGGTATTATAGAGGGCACAGATTGCATGGAGCACTGGGTGTGGTGCAAAAATAATGAATACTGTTATGCTGAAAATAAAAAATAAATTTTAAAAAATTAAAAATAAAATGAAGATAATAATATCAAAAAAAATAATTAAAATAAAATGCAAAAAAACCAAAAAACAAAGTGGGTGTAGACAGAACATACCTCAAAATAATAAAGACCATATAAGGCAAACTCACAGCTGATATTCTACTAAATTGCAAAAAGCTCAAAGCTCTCTCTATGATAAGGAGTAAGACAAGGATGTCCAGTTGCACCATTTTTATTCACCATACTGCTGAAAGTGCTTGCCACAGCAATCAGAAAAGACAAAGAAGTTAAAGACATCCATCCTGGTAAGAAAAAAATAAAATTTTCACTATTTGCATATTACAAACCACCATGTACAAAAAACACTGAAGATTCTGGAAAAAAAAACTAACAAACAAAGAAAAACCTCTTAGAATAATTTCAGTTTTGGGGAGCAAATAATGTAACTTATAATGTATTAATATCAAAAATATATAAAATAATTCTTACAACCTGACACTAAAAAATGGGTACACATTTAGTATATAAAAATCTGTTGAAATTCTAGACTAATAATGAACTAGCCCAAAGAGAGTTTAAGAAAATCCATTTACATTAATGTCAAAAACAATAAAATACCTAAGAATAAATTTCACAAGGAGGTGAAAGACTATATACTCTGAAAACTATAGATATGGATGAGAGAAACTGAAGACACTAGTAAATACAAATATATACCATGTTGATGGACTAGAAGAATCAGTATTGTTAGGATGGCTATACTGCCCAAAGTAAGTATTAATATAAGTAGTAGATTCAGTGTGATCCCTACCAAAATGCCAGTAGAATTTTTCACAGAGCTACTGAAAGACCCCTCTCCTCTTGCTAAAGGCTTGTTTAAGTAACCTGATGTCCCCACAGCACCCCTTCTCCCCTTGCTGAAGGCTTGATTGTTCCCATAGCCGGATGGCAACACATACCAGGATGTCTATTGTCTGTGATCACCCGGTCTGTCAAAAGAAAAGACAAATGAGGAATAGAGTGTACCTGGGACTTTCCAGAGTGCTGAGCCAAGGCCCACCAGAACAAACCGTTGTGTCCTTGCCTTAAACCCAGTGCCTGACAATGCTTGATTTAAGTTAACCAATCAGATCCCTGTAACCAAGCATCTGCTTCTGTAAGCTCGCTTCCCGCCACCCCAACCTTGCCCTATATAATCTGCTCCCCAACTTAGCCCAGCGCGTTCAGCCCACAAAGGCTGATGCGTCCGCAGGCGCCTGTGTAACCAATAAACCTCTTGCAGTTTGCATCCAGTGGAGGCGTGCTGTTCGATTCTTGGATGCGGCTCCAGGGTCTTTCACTACAACAAATAATCCTAAAATTTGTAGGTCACCACAAAGGAACTCTAATGCCAAAGCAATCTAGAGAAAGAATAAAGCTGGGTGTATCACAATCCCAAAATTAAAACTACACTACAAACCTACAGTAACGGAAACAGTTATGTTACTGGCACAAAAACAGGCAAATAGATCAGTAGAAAAGAATAGAGAGCCCAGAAATCAACCCATGATGATATGGTCTATCTATGAAAGAAGACAAGAATATATAATGGGGGAAAGTTCTCTATAAATGGTGCTGGGAACACTAAACATCTACCATGCAAGAGAATGAACCTGGACCGCTTTCTCATACCATATATAGAAACAAACTCAAAATGGATTCAAGACTTAAATGTGAAACCTGTAACCATAAATATCCTAGAAGATAACATAGGCAGTAAAATCTTGGACTTTGACCTTAGCAATATTTTTTTGAGATCTGTCTCCTGAGGCAAGGGCAACAAAAGCAAAAATAAACTATTGGAACTACACAAATTAGAAAGCTTTTGCACAGCTAAGGAAGATTGTCAACAAAAATGCTACATTATGAATGGGAGCAAATAATGCAACTGATAAGGGATTCATATCCAAGATATATAAAATAATTCCTACAACCTGACACCAAAAAAGCAATCTGATTAAAAATGACAGAGAACTTAAATAGACATTTTTTCCAAAGATATATATATATTTTTTCAACAGATATAAGAAAAGATGTTCAGCCAAACAAATCATCACAGAAATGCAAACTAAAGCCACAATGGGATGTCACCTCACACCAGTCAGACTGACTAGTATCATAAAGACAAGAAATAACAACTATGAGTGAGAATGAAGAATAAACGTGACTCTCATGGACTGCTGATGGGTATGCAGATTCGGGCAGCCACTGCAGAAAACAGTATGGATGTTTCTCAAAAATTAAAAAAAAAAAAAAATAGCTCTACTATATAATCCATGGGTTCCAGTTCTGAATACTTCCACAAAGACTTAAAAATACTAACTCAAAAAGATAAAAAGCTATGTTTACTGCAACATTATCTACAACAGCCTAGATATAGACACAACCTAAGTGCCCATCAAGACATGAATGGACACAGAAGATGTGGTGTGTATATCCACGTCCAGGAAACATTACTTGCCCATAATGAAGAAAAAGATCCTGCCATTTGTGACAACATGAACGGACCCTAAAGGGTATAATGCCAGCTGAAAGAAGCAAACAAGAAAACAAAACAAAAAATCCACAAAGCAGAAAAACACCATATCACTTCATTTGTATGTGGAATCTAAAAAAGAAAACAAATTAACAACAACAACAACAACAACAAAACAAATAAACTCACAGGGAACTGGCCATTGCTGGGGTCGGGGGAAGGGAGGGCTAGGGGATGGGTGAAATAGGTTAATTAGAATGAGAATACAAACTTCTACTTATAAAATAAGTTACAGTAAGAGGGTGCCTGGGTGGCTGTCGGTTATGTGTCTGCCTTTGATTCAGGTCATGATCCCAGGGTCCTGGGATCGAGCCACACATCAGGCTCCCTGCTCAGCAGGAAGTCTGCTTCTCCCTCTGTCTCTCTCTGCTCATGCTTGCTTTTTCTCTGTCTAGCCTGCATGCACACTCACACATTTTCTCTCTCTCTCATGATAAAAAAATAAACTAAAAAAAATTAAGTTACTGTAAGACTGTACTAACATTGTATGGTGACAGACAGTAAGGACACATCATGGTGACCATTTCTTGATGTATGTAAATATGCAGGATCACTGTGTTCTATACTTCAAACTAATACTACCTGTCAACTATAACTCAATTAAAAACAAATACAAGAAAACATAAAAAGAATTCAATAAAAGTAAGAGGACTTTCTGGATCTAAAAGGCTTATTATTTTCCAGTCAGCAATATATTAAATAGAATAGAGTAAAGCCTGGTGAATGCTACAAGCCAGTTTAATGGTCTAAAAAAAAACCAAACAAACAAACATAAGAACTACTTCAAAGTCAGATGAAAAAGATAAAGAAACGGAACTCAGAAGGAAAAATAATAAAAGGAAGAATATTGATCTGTGATAACTAACATGAGCGTATTATAATGCACTGAGGCACTAAGCACATACTTGGCCTGAACACTGGTTAATTAATCTCTTGAATATGGATTAACAGGGCATCTCATTCTTCAGCTTGTATAAATCTTTCAATTTCCTAAGTTAATCTGAATGTTCCATTCTTCATTTGTCCTCTATTACACATTACGTATCTTTCTCAGGACAATACTACATCGATGAAGTAATTCATTTATAGATGATGACATCAATCCATGACATCACATTCCAGAACTTTTAACCACTCTAGCTTTTGCTCTTTTGATTTTTCCTCCTCCCTATGGTTGCCAAGAAGGACTGAGCCCTCTTGAAGGCATTAGGACTTGGAAAGGCCTGATGGGGATGAAAGTCGTAATAATTTCAAGAACAAGAAGTTTTCAGTAAATGGTACTGAATACTTCATACGAATTGTTTCATGGAGCCCTCAAACAATTGTGATATCCATACATTATTCGCTTCGGAAAATGGATAAACCAAGGCTCTAAAATGTTAAAAAGCATGGCATACATCACACAGCGAGCAATTAGTAGAGGTTTAAAAGTAACACGAATTAGAATTTGTGTATTTCAATTAAATTTAAGTAGCAATGACAGAAGGAGTCTATATTTCATAATGGGAGATAGAGGGACACTTTCCTTGCAACGCCCAATACACAACTATGCAAGTAGCTCTGTTTTTGGTCTAAATTGCAGGTTTTAGCTAGACCTACACTGAAGCTATGACAGCATACAAAGTTGGAAAAAAAAGAAAACCCACAAGTTTCTCTATACACACCACAAAATAATGCCTGGCTTTCTTGTAAAAAATCCACTATATCTGGATCACATGTTTGCAATCGTCTCCTATTTGCACATACCAAGCTGTGCTCTGATAGCACAGACGTGGCCTTGGGCTTTCAAGAGCTCCCCAGGGTTGAAAAGTCCTTGGTCTCTCCTAGAGTGTATTTGTAAATGTTTCGGTTTGTGTACGTAAACAAATACTCACTTGCCCATCTGTTTGGTTTATTATTTATCATTCCCAGCACAAGAATGGTTTGGAAGTCGGGCCAGCATAAGCTTAGAATCATGCAGAATCACCATGGACCTATTGGACTTCTACCCTCATTACAAAATCAGTAAGGGAGAAAATGAGAATTTGGCTTACAAACAACAATGCATTTGGGGACTTTGATCAGTGTGCTAGAGAGATGAATTATCACCACAGGAAAGCCCAGCATTTTAAAAAGCATGCTTCTTAGAATTTGCTCAAATTTAATGAGAGTCACATTTATTGTACTGGATAATTCCACAGTTAGAGCTTATCATTTTATAAATACTTCTGGCAGGATTCTGGGACATCTACCAAAGGAGTTCAATTATACAGGGATTAAACCAAACCATAAAGCAAGATATTTTGCTTGTTCTTAGAATTTGTATGTGTTTTTTTCTTCTCAGTTTCCAGTTATATAGTGCCTAGAAAATGTCCTCGACTTGGTTAGTTTAAAAATCAAAGTATCTGGGGAAGGAGCTCAGAATTTATTTAAATATTGGTTTTTTCTTCACTATTATTATTACCTTCCTTCAGAAAACTGACTCAAAGAAATACATTTCAATATAATTGGTTTTAAAGGAGTCAGTTTTCTGAGGGGAAAAAAAATAGTAATAGAAAAATTCTGTTTTTACACAAATTAAGAGTACACTGCCCTTGATGAGCACCAAGAATTACAGATAATTTCTGAATCATTATATTGCATGCCTAAAACTAATATAATATAAACTATACTAATATAATACTGCATGTTGACTAAACTTTAAAACTTTAGTAATAAAGAAAGAAATCAAGGAATCAGAATCCTTAGGTGGCTCCAAACTCTGGGAGAAAGGGAAAGTTTTCTTTTTGTTTTAAGATAAATATGAAAGCACTGTTGTCTCAAAAACAAGAAAGGACAATATTCACCCACATTATCTTGTTTCTTTTAACAGTTCTGGCGAAATTAGAGTACAATGACCATTTCCAATGAAGTCAAGTGTCCAGCTAGGTTATCAACCGTCTGTCTAAAAAACCACAATGGGTTCTTAGAGTCCTTGTGGACAGAGTAGTTGACTAGAGGGGAGCCTTGAAGAACAGATGAAGAAAGGGCTCAAGAGGAAGCAGAATTTAATAAAAACCAAAGTGAGTAGCATCAGGAAATGGAGCTCAAGGTACACTGTGAAAATAAAAATATCTCCTTCAGAGAGGAGTCTCAGTCGCTTAACTCAGCAGCATATGACTGGGCTCATATGTTTAAAAAAAAAAAACAAAACCCTATCCTCACTTCTTTTCATGACATATGCCTTTTGAGGGAATATCAACTAGTCTTTCCCTTCTCATACCTCCAGCATGGTCTCTCTTCCTGTGCACATTTGCAGGAAGTTTTAGGAATCTGGCATCACCAGGAGAAAAGAAAATGAGTAAGAGTGAATTTTTATCCTGAGAGGTGATGAATGTAAATTAGGATGGAATAAAAAGGAAAAAACAATAAGAAAAGCTATAATCTGGGCATTATACATTTTCTGAGCAAAGTATGACAGGTTCTTTCAAATTATTAAAAAAAAAAAAGACTTTTCTTCTTAAGACACAAAAGTAGATCATGAGAAAAAGGAGAACACTGCTCAGACTAGCAGATTCACTAAAAATATCCACTAGATTTGTACATTAAGGTAGATGTGGTACAAGTGAAATTATCGTATGTGTAACATTTGAAATGTAATCAAAGAATTATTTCTTCATTATCCTCTCACCCAGATAAAAGAGCCATAACACTACAACCATTTTTTAAAATTTCAAAACAAAGATCAAAGCTTCCTACTCATTTAATAAATCTTGAATCATCCCAATACAATATGACGAAGAAAGCACTAATACAAAAATATAAAATATATAAAATATAAAAGTAACACCTGAGATGTCTGTCTCTCTTTTAAGAGGTCCTGAGTGAGAAAATATACAGTGTTCATGAAAACTTACATAATTAAATCCTTAAATAACTATATAAATAAAAAAGTTATTATACCCTTAACTATAAATTGATGGTTTCACATTTTTACGTGATTTGGGCAGTGCCCTAAATATATCCTTAAATAACTTGTTATCAAATAGAAATATCTAGGCTTTTACATCAAATTTGCTTGGATTCTATTTTCTTCACTGCAAATTAGAACCTCAGAGATCATATTGGCAAACTCGTAGAAAAATTACACATGTGAGTATGTGATTGTGCTGAATATGTATCTGTGTATATGAATACTTACATCCATATGAAAAATTACACATTGTTTTCTACAGAGAATGAAATGGGCTTTGTAGTTACTACATGGTAGTCTATACCCTGAGCTCACCTCTTTTTCTTGTGCTCTTTCTAATAATAGCATTTTTGTAACCACTTCCATGTGTATCTCAATGCCTGGAGGTAAGATAGGTGGCCCTTATTGTAAAATAATTTTCATCTCACTTTTCAAAGTATCCAGATTTCCTTAAAATTCTTGCCAAAAGACCTCCCCTCTCCACCCCCCTGATACCATGTTTAATTCATCTCTTGAATCTCACTTTGCCTCATGCCTTTATTGCTCAGACAGTGGTATTTCCACACCCACTTCTGTCAACAGAAACTGGTAGAACTTCAAGAACAAATACACAAATATAATCAAAGGTTTCAACCCCACCTCTGCTGACAGATGAACAATTAAACATAAAATCAGTAAAAATATAGTAGACTTAAACAACAATATCAACCAACTAGATCCAACTAGCAATTATAGAACACTCAGTGGAATACAATTTTTTCATGTGCAAAAAGACAAAATTAGTTACAGAACACTTATCAATATATTTGAAGGAACTGATGTCAGTTGAAATACATTTTCTGACCACAATGGAATAAGTAAGCAATTACAGAAAGATATCTAGAGAACTATAAGATATAGAATATCAAAGAGATCATACCCATAAACTACCTATCTCAAATATTTTGATCAGAATAAAAATAATAACACCATATATTAAATTTTAGGTAATTTAAGTGCATTTGTATTTATAGAGTAAATCATGGTTCCAAATGTATATAATAGCAAGAAAAGCCTCAAATCCATCGTTCTAGCTTTTATAATACAAACCAACAAACAAACAACACAATAGAGAGTTCAGAAAAGATCTACACATGAACAGACTACTAATACTTGACAAAGATCCAAAGGCAATCCAGTGACAAACAGGTACTTTTTGCAGCAAATTGTGCTGGAATAATTGGTATCCATTAGCACAAAGAGTGACTGGAATGCAGACTCCACAACATATTCAAAAAGTGCATTCACAACAAATCTTGGGACTAAAGGTAAAACTGAAAACTATCAAACTTTTAGAAGGCAACTTTGTGTTATGCAAGCATTTCTTGGAGAGGACGCCAATTATCAGAGGCCATGAAAGTAAACTGTGTGAGATAGTTAAGCAATATGACAGGTCCCATGACCCAGCATTACTTTCCCACACTAGTGTTCTCAGAAACTTTACTTTCAGTAGCCAAAACTGGCAACAAAGCATCTGTCCTTCAACAACTGAATGAATAAACAATTGTAGAATATTCATATGATGAGTGAGTGATAAGCAAGAAGAGCACATGAGATGTTGATATGACGGACGAATCTCATATTATATCGAGAGGTCAAAAAAGTGCAATTTCATTAATATTAAATTCTAGAAGATCAAACTAATACATACCAATAGAAGTATAGACTCTGCCCTCAAAAAAGGTCCAGTGCTTGGGGTTTAATGATATATGGTTATTACCTTAAAATTATGATTTCCTATAATTAGAATATATGCTTGATTTCAGCTCAGGTCATGATCTCAGGGTTCTGAAATCAAGTCCTGGTCAGCACTCATCAGCAAGTCCACTTGGATTCTTTCTCTCTCCTTCGCTCTCTGCTCTGCCACCTGCTTGTCCGATCCCTATCTCTATCTCTATCTCTGTCTCTATCTCTGTCTCTATCTCTATTTCTGTCTCTGTCTCTGTCTCTATCTCTATCTCTGTCTAAAACATTGCCACAGAGGGGAAAAGAACTCGTGGGGTTGATGGATAGGTTAAATGTTTGATCATAGGGATGGCTTCATAGTTGCAGACCTATGTCAGAACTTTTCAAACAGTGCATTACATTTTAAATATGAGACATTTATTATATGTTGATTACCACTATTAATTAGTTGAAAATATATACAACATATATTACTTCATCTCTTGTCACCAGATGCTTTGGCCATGTCTATGCCTTCACTTTAACTGACAAATCAGGAGTATTTGTCACACCTCACTATTCCTTCTTTCTGAAAAGGCTTACTTCCATTTAAACTCTACTTTTTCTCTCTCCTCTCTGATTGCTCTTATCAATCTCTTTTTTAGGTTGTACCATTTCTGCTCGGAGTATCTCTGCTCAAACTTTCTATATTGGAACACTCTTTGCATTTAATCTTCATGGCCCAGTGACTTAAAATACCCTCACAGTGCTAACTACCCCCAAATACAAACTTCCATGCTCAATTTCTTCCAAACACTCTAGATGCATACATTTTCTTTTAAGATTTTATATATTTATTTGATCCCCCCCCCCCACACACACACACAGAGAAAGAGAGAGAGAGAACAGAAGCAGGGGGAATGGGAGAGGGAAAAGTGGACTCCCTGCAGGGCTGGATCCCAAGACCCTAGGATCATGACCTGAGCCAAAGGCAGACATTTAGTGACTGAGCCACCTAGGCACCCCTAGATGCATACATTTCTTTTTTTTTTTTTTAAGATTTTATTTATTTATTTGACAGAGAGAGATCACAAGTAGGCAGAGAGGCAGGCAGAGAGAGAAGAGGAAGCAGACTCCCCGCTGAGCAGAGAGCTCGATGCGAGACTCGATCCCAGGACCCTGAGATCATGACCTGAGCCAAAGGCAGCGGCTTAACCCAAATGGATATTTGTACTAGGCTTCTTAAACATATCACGTTCAAATGAAACCATTGACTTTAACACTTTTTTCTCGTTTTTCACCATTTTAGTAAATGGTAGCAGTGCTGATCCCTTCTGCTTAAAGCTATTAGTTATTGTCCTTACTGTGGTCTTCCCTCCCAACTTCTATCCAATCTAACAAAAAGTCTTAATGTCTCTATCCTCAGCATATAAATGAATCCAATCATCTCTGTCAATTTCTACCACAGATTTTTATCTAAACTAATATCTCTTGCTTGGGCTACTACAATAGTTGTCTTATTTTCATATAATCCTTTTGCCATGCAGAATGGTACTAAAAAATCATTAATGAGATTTCTGTTCCTAAATCACTTAAAACCCACCTATAATTTCTTTTTTGAATTTTACTTATTTATTTATTTATTTATTTATTTGAGAGAAAGAGGTAGCAGAATGTGTGAGAGAGAACAGGAGTAGGGGGTCAGGGGCAGAGGGAGAGGGAGAAGCAAGCTGACCTCCCACTGAGCAGAGAGCCTGATGCAGGGCTTGATCCCAGGACCCTGGGAACATGACCTCAGCTGAAGGCCGATGATCAGCTGACTGAGCCACCCAGGTACCCAAAACCTACCTATAGTTTTTTTTAATCACTCTTTTAATACAATCCCTAACTTTTTATGCTCCCAACTTCATCTCCCATCATCCTCACGATTGTCTCCTGGGACCCATGCACACTGGTCTACCATCATTGCCTAATCACACTGTACTTGGTTAGGGCTAGAATTAGAATTGGCTGATTAAGGTAAAGAAACAAAAACCAGAATACTTGGCTTCATTTCTTAGTTTTACCACTATTTCTTATGGGATCATGGTCAGAACTGAGACAACTATACGTAACTGAAAGACAAATTTGGAAATATGGTCTCTATGACCAAAAGCAGAGAAGAAAGACAGATATTGATAGGAATTAGCAATGTTTGTCCCATCTTTTCTCCTTGCCCAGATTTTTCCTAAGGAACTTTAATTTTTTAAGTGGTATAACCCTTTTAACATTAATTTTATTAAAATTACATAAGGTATAATATCTTTAACTGAATTTTCAAAAGAACTATAGTCTTCATATTAAGTTGTCCTTGAATTCCCATCCTCATTTATTCCAGTTCCCAGAAGAACTGCTTTGACAAACTGAGTGCCTGAGTGTGATGTATGTCATGTTTTAGGTCTGAATGATCATGAGTATAGTTCTGCCAACATAACAACAGCCCAGACATAAGATAAGCCTGAAGAAATGCTTGTAAGCAAAACCTGTCATGCTATGCTGACTAGAATTGCCTTGTTCAGGCGGCAGTAAGCTCAGCTTTCAAGAGTTTCCAAGAAGTCATCAGCTCTGAACCATCCAAGTAGATTTAGCCAATGTTTCATCTAAGTTTCCACAGAAACTTATAATTCATGCCTTGAGAATAATCACCCATCAAAAAAATTAAATGTCTTTCTGGCCACCTAGACTGTGAGTTACTCAAGAATAGGAACAGTAAATCTGTAGAATGAAGGACACCTTCTCTTCAACTTCAAGTCACTTCATTTGTGTTATTAACTCTAAGAAGCATGCCTCCTGCTTTCTTTGACCAACTTAATGTTTTTTTAGAGAGAGCATGCATATGCATGAGCAGGGGGAGGGGCACAGGGAGAGAGAATCTTAAGGAGGCTCCACACATAATGTAAAGCCAGTCAAGGGGGTCAATCTTACAACCTTGAGATCATGACCTGAGTTGAACTCAAGAATCAAATGCTCAATCAACTGAGCCACCCAGGCTCAAGTTAACCCTCAACCAAGTTATTCTTAATCAATGTTTAATAATCTTCTTTTAAGAATGATGCTTGATACATACAAAGCATTTGATACATTTGCTAATTATTTACATTAAAATATTGGTGGTAATTTCTTTCAGTGTTAGAGTTAGGGTTTAAAAGCCCAGGGGATGGAATTAGACACACACACACACACACACAACGTTTCTGCTAGCTCCAGGTGCCTTGAGCAGCAGACACCAAAGAGAAGTATGATTTTCAAGAATGGACAAGAGAGAAAATTATATTCAGGATGCGTTCTCTAGTCAGATGAGTTTATCTTATCTCCCAACTCATGTGCATTTAATGCGGAGGCACACTGCTCAGTGTTCCTACAAAGAAGGAGGATATGACAAAACAGAAATCCTCTCTAAAGAGAAAGTGGTAGAAATCCCATTCTTTTGGCTTGAAGGTGTGCAGAAAGAACAGGGGACAGACTGGAGAAGAGCAGGTCAGCAATTAGAGGGATTACAAGGGGCAACTAAGAACATCAGGGCAAGTGACACAATTCCCAAGGCGTATACTACATGAAACTTAAAGATCTTGAGAGAAGCTTGATTGTGATCTATTCTGTAATCCAGTATGAAGTATGAGTACAGGGATGACACAGACAGAAGGTGTTAAGAAGGTTGAGAACAAGACAAATCCCATGGCTTCCTATGAGCTGTATTTAATTTTAGGGCATCCAGAAGGTTCTACATGCCCCAGTGAATTAACAGAGAAGTGCTAAGAGATCTAGTAGGACAGAGACATTTTGGGACTGAGAAGAAACATATCATGAGTGATATTTTTACAACAGGACACAAGCAGTGTGGACTACAAGCTTCAACCATTAAAGCCTGCCAAATGCCAGTGAAGAGCAGAGCTGTCTTTTTGGCAGCAGTACAGTGTAGAGGCAAGACCAACCAGCATGGATCAGAGGACATTAGGAACAAGAAAAGAGTTTGCCCATCCAAAGGCCCAGCTCCATCTCCTGGTAGTCAAGTAAGCTCCTTTCCAGCAGAAGAAACAGAGTGAGGAAATCTGCAAGACACAGCATTTGCCCCCCCAAAGACTGCATCTAACCACAGGCACTAAAGAAACAGAAAATGAAGTTTTAGTGCACTTTTACTTTCTCACACATTTTCTAGCAACCATATTGGGTACTAAACCAGTTCTAGAAAGTGAAATACATGTAAGAGCTTCTCTGGGATTCTTTAAAATCCCTGTGTAGCATTTATTCCCACTTTGGATTAAAGTAGGAGAGCTAAGAATCCTAAGACTCCAGATGTGATGCTATGACACCAAATGTTCAGAGGCAAAGAGAAAATAGAGGGAAAGTAAGAGAGGCAGAGACAGAGAAAGAGTGGAAGAGAGAAACAAAGACAGAGAGGGAGACAGGAAGATAAATAGGGACATTTACTGTCTGATTTCCTTTAGAGACTCTAAATTTCAAAGTCCTCAATTCAACTCCAGTTAGAAAAGCTCAGTCCATTAAAGGGATTCTTTATGCTGCATTTAAGTGTACTTGTGCTTTGTAGGGCAAGAAAAATTCCACAAGCAGGCAAGAAAGAGAACCCAGTGCCAAAAATGCAAACACTAAGATAGACTGAAAACTTTCTGTCAAACCAGAAAATAGACCATGTGGGTTGTGCACAACAAACCCAGCTCATACTCATTGCCTCTGAGGCCAGAAGCTAAGAGACTGGAAAAGAACTTTATAATCTTCATATGCAAAAGAATCACCTGTTGAGCTTTTACCAAAAAAAAAAAAAGAAAGAAAAAAAAAGTCTATCCCAGAGACACTATAATTCAACTGAGCTGTAAGCATCCATGTCACATCTTTTGTTGTTATTGCTGCTAGTCACTATACAGTACATCATTAGTTTTTGATGTATAACACCCAGTGCTCCATGTAATACATGTCCTCCTTCCTAATACCCATCACCAGGCTAACCCATCCCCACCCCCCTACCCCCCGCCTTCAAGAAATTGATTAGTGCCCCCTGGTGGTAATATCCAGGCTTAACCAAGACACCTCTTTAAAGCTACAGATTTGGAAGAGACAAACCTATAGAAATTAGTTTCTTTCTTAGAAGTAAGAGAACACCTAGATGACCGATAATCTCCGAAAACACAAGGCATTTCTCTAAGCTATATATATATTATATACCTATAAACATATATTTATATATTTCTTATATATATATTCTTATGTATCTTATTCTTATATATTTCCTCTATATATAGAAGAAATTTTTAAAATTTATTTTAAATATTATTTTAAATATTTTAAAAATAAAAAATTATTTCTTTAGACATTATTTAAATTTACATTTTTAAATTACTTCTTTAAAAATTATTTCTTTCCTACAGTGCTCTCTTATTAGCTGGGTCCAAGGACTTCCTGAGTGGAATTACATGCTGCAGGCTTGGCGTGCAGCCCTGGTAAAATGTTCCCAAAGATTAGATGAGAACACCCGCCACTTAATGGCAATCAATTAAAATCAGTCACTAATGTCAGAAGCAGCAAAGACCATAGGTCAGTGTGTCAATCTAATAGCCTTCTCCTAGCATAAAATGCAGTCCATCTCACCTCATTTTAGATGCCCTCTTAGGCAGGAATAAATAGAGGAAGATTATAGAACGACATCTGAAAGACATGCTTTTTCCTTAAAAAAATGGAGTAATCCAAAAAAGACCACATAATGGGAGATATTGAGGTATCATTAATCGGTCAATATAAAACTGTTTCTGATATTATGTCCTTTATCTCAAACACTGAAAGCTTATGAGGAAGACTACATAAAAATTTAAAAGCTATAATTTATTTATCTAAGACACTGTTTTAGTCAATTTTGACTTATTTACATAATTAAAAGCTAATCTCAAATAAAGCTTAACAACTTAAAAGGATCTCATCATGTGACAGGTTTCTCTCTGCTTTTAAACATAGTTGCTGTCCACCCAGATTCAGTAGGTCTAGGGCAATGCTGTTTCTTTGTCGGCATGAATGCCCTATAACAAAAATAGTCAAAGGATAGAAAAGTTACATTATTGATTTACATATAAGTATACCATTAAGGAAAATATCACAGTCTTTTATACACAGATATGTAATTATCAAATTTGATCTAGTCATCATCGTTTTAAGTTACCTCTATGCTAAATTGCTCATTTACTTAATAAAATCATGTAGAACCTCTGCAAAGTAGATGGAATTTTTGCAAAAGAAAACACTTCTCATTCTCTTCAACAAAATGTAAATGGGTCCTCCAGACAGTTACAAAAACCCTACAGGGCAGGAACTTTCAACACAAAACATCAGAAAGCCAGGACCAATGTCATTGATCCTGTCACTTCAGGAACGGGTAACTTGATGTGCTGGTGCTCCAGTAATTCTAAAAATACACATTTGTCTGATATCACATCTGTCAACTCCGTTCCCATGTATTGAGAGTAACCGTGACGAGATTGAGGAAAATCTCCTATTATTTTTTTCCAACATTCCATCTCCCATGATAGAAACTCTGAAGAAAATCTTCTTTTCATACCTGAAAACCGACTTACTTATATTTTTCATATACCTTTATAGGAAAGGCAGATGTCTTTATTAATTCTGTATAATTCTTAACAGAAGTAAGTAAAATAATATTTAATGAGTTGAAAAATTCCTCATCAGGTCTTTTGGGTTTTGTTTTATTTTGTTTTGAAGAATCATAATTTCTCGCTGTGGACAAAATCTGTATGGACACAGTTCCACCCCAATAACTACCTGATAAGCTCTATGAACATAGGGACTAAGCTTAAAAGTCTTTTCTCTGGTAAATAGCAAAAAGAGTGTGGGAAGAATTGCAAAGGAAATAGAGGTAGAGAAAATCTAGTTATTGACTCTTTGTAAATAAATTTCAATATGCAAACAAAACCTCAAAGAATCATCTATTCTAGAAAGAAGATGCATCCTCACTTTTGTAAATGCATTTGAATTTGTTTATCTTAAAATATTTTTTTAAATTATCTACTGAAGATACAAGGAAGTACACCCAAGATTGAGAGATTCTATGTCAAACAGGACCAGTTAGATGCAAACATATAGTTACTTGCACACAGGAATTATTTTAGTGTCCTCCAAAGAAACAGAACCAAAGAAATAGGATGTGTTTGTATAATATATATGCCTACATTTACACAAATATATATACATACACATACACATATACATATCTTTTTTTTCCTTTTTCTGATGGACACCATCTTTATGCACCTTCTCTGCCTCAGTATAGCAAGTAGACACTATCTTTCTGCCCCCTCACTGTGTAAAAGATAAAATGCTATAAACTGTGACATAAAAAAACATAAAATAAAGGTAGGGGGAGTAAAAACACAGAACTTTAGAATGGGATCAAACTTAAGTTGTTATCAACTTTTAATACACTTTGATTTTTATATGTTACCCTGATGGTAACCACAAAGCACAAACCTATAGTTGACTCACAAAAGATAAAGAGGAATCTAGGTATACCATTCAAGACTCATCAAACCACATGGAAAAGATAAAGAAGAAATGAACAGCAAAGTACAAAATGGCTAGAACACTATTAGCAAATTGTAAGTACATACCTGTTAATAATCACTTTAAATGCAAATGGGCTAAATTCTCTAGTCAAAACACATAGACTGATTAAAAAAAAAAAAACTATCTATGTTTCTTACTAGAGACTCTCTTCAGATGTAAGGACACAGAGTAAAAGTGAAGGATGGAAAAATAGTCCAATAATATGGAAAACAAAAGGAAGTGACCAGCTATAACTGGGTCAGAAAAAAATTGGCTTTACAACAAAGACTATAATCACAGATAAACAAAGCCACTGCATAATGATAAATGGTGTCAATCCAACAAGAGAATATAATAACATTTGTAAATATTTGTGCATTCAACATAGGAGCACCTAAATACATAAAGTGAATATTAACAAAGCTAAAGGAAGAAATACACAGCCATAAAATAACAGTACAGGACTTTAATAGCCCATTTACATCAGTGAATAGAATATCCAGACAGAAAATCAAGAAGGAAACATCAGTGCTAAATGACATGTTAGCCCAGAGAGACTTAACATATCTAATACATTTCATATAAAAATCAAGAGAGTCTACATTCTTCTCAGAGGTGCAAGAAAATGGTCCAGGATACTTAATATTTTAGGCCATTTATTAAGTCTTAATAAATTTTACAAGATTATAATGCAATCAAGCATCTGCTCGCACATAAAACTATGAAAGCACAATGAAAAAAACTCAGTAACAAGTTGAAAACCGGTAATTTCGGAACTATATGGAGATTAAATAACATGCTACCAAACAAGTGAAGGGTCAAGGAAGCAATCAAACCAGTAATTAAAAAAAAATACCTTGAAACCAATGAAAATGGAAATAAAACATACCAAAATTTATGAGATGTGGCAAAACCAGTTCTAAAAGTAAAGTTTAAAGTGAACAAATACCTAACTGAGAAATAAGAAACAACTCAAATAAACAGAACTCTACACTTCAAAAAAGAACAAAGCCCAAAGTTAAGGGAAAAAAGGAAATAGCAAAGATTAGAGCAGAATTAAATGAAAAAGAGTAAAAAACCAACAGAAAAGACTAAAGCAACTAAGTTTCTTCTTTGAAAAGGTAAGTTAACAAAACTTTGGCTGGAATCACAAAAAAAAAAAAAAAAGAGGACTCAAATAAATATTATCAGAAATTAAAGAGCAAATAATATAAGCGATATGACAAAAATACCAAGGATCCTAAGAGACAACTATGAACAATTGTATCTCAAAAAATCAGCAACCTTGAAGAAATAGATGAATTCCTAGAAACATATAGCCTACCAAAACTTTATCTTGTAGACATAGCAAATCTAAACAGACCAACAAGTAGTAATGAGATTCAATCAGTAATCATAAATCTCCCAACCAATAAAGTCCAGGACTAGATGGCTTCACTGGTGAGTTCTATGAAATATTTAACAAAGTAATATCAATCTTAACACACTCTCCCAAAAATAAGACAAAGAGGGAGCCCTTTTAAATTCATTTTACAAGGCTTGAATTACCCTGATAGCAAAACCAGATAAGAATGCTATTTAAAAAAAATAAAAAATTACAGGTCAATATCTCTGATCAACATAGATGTAAACTCTTCAACAAAATATTAGCAAACATTATCAACAATACATTAAAGAGACCGTACAACATGATTAAGTGGAATTTATTCCAGTTTAAAAGTGTGGTTCACAGGGTACCTGGGTGGCTCCATTGGTTAAGCAACTGCCTTTGGCTCAAGTCATGATCCTGGAATCCCAGGATTGAGTCCTGCATCAGGCTCCCAGCTCAGCTCCACGGGGAGTCTGCTTCTCCCTCTGACCTTCTCCCCTCTCATGCTCTCTCTCACTCTCTCTTTCTCAAATAAATAAATAAAATCTTTAAAAAAAAATGTGTTTCAACAGTCACAAAATAAATGTGAAATACTACGTTAAAACAAAGAATTAAAGTCTTATGATCACTCGATAGGTGCAAAAGAAGTACTTCACCAAATTATAACTCTCAACAAACTGTCTATAAAGGGCATATGCCTCAACATAATAAAGGCCATATATAACGCATACCCATTGCTAATATCCTCAATGGTGAAAAAAGGAAAGCTTTTCCTCTAAGAAACAAAACAATGATGCCACTTTTATTCAACAGAGTATTAAAGGTCCTTAGCCAGAGGTTTTATGCAAGAAAAAAAAAAAAAGGCATCCAAATTGGTAAGGGAAAAGTAAAAATGTCACTCACTATTTGCAGATGACATCTATATACAGAAAACCCTAAATAATCCCAAAAACCTCTTACAACTTATCCAAGAAATTCAGTAATATAGCAGGACACAACTCAATACACACAAATCTACAGAGATTCTATACACTAATAACTATCTAAAAGAAACATTAAAAAAATAAACCCATTTACAACTGCATCAAAAAAATATATACTTAGAGGGTGCCTGGGTTAAAGGCTCTGCCTTCAGCTCAGGTCATGATCCCAGGGTCCTGGGATTGAGTCCATGTTGGGCTCTGCTTAGCAGGGAGCCTGCTTCCCTTCCTCTCTCTCTGACTACTTGTGATTTCTGTCTGTCATATATATAGAGAGAGATAGATGGATATATATATATATATATATATATATATATATATATTTAGTAATACACTTAACTATGAATGTAAAAGACATGTACCCTGAAAAACTACAAGACACTGAAGAGAGAAACTAAAGAAGATACAAATGGAAAGGTACTCTGTGCCTTAGAAGAATTGATATGGTTAAAATGTCCATATTACCAAAAAGTAATCTACAGATTCGATAAAATCCCTACAAAAAATCATCATGACATTTTTCACAGAACTGAAGTAACTCTAAAATTTGTATGGAACCCCAAAATACCTAAAAAGCCATAGCAATCTTGAAAGAACAAAGCTAGATGTGTATAATCCTCCTTGATTTCAAACTGTATATCTGTAGTAATCAAAACATATGGTAAAATAAGAGGTGCATATCAACAAAACTGAATAGAGAACACAGACATAAACTGATACTTATTTGGTCAATGTATATATGACAAAAGAACCTCCTAGATTCAAACTCTGGGACATTGGTCTTAGTGATCATTTTTTAAAATCTAACAACAAAAGCAAAGGCAACAAAAGAAAAAATAAACAAGTGGGACTACATCAAACTAGAAAGAAACAGAATAAAAACTACCAACAAAATGAAAAGGCAGGCTACAGAATGGGAGAAAATACTTGCATATATATGATAAGGGACTAATATCCAAAATATGTAAGTAACTCATATAACTCAGTAGCAAAAAGACAACCAATCCAATTAGAAAATGGGCAGAAACTCTGAACAGACATTTCTCCAAGGAAGACAAATAGATGGCCAACAGGTACACAAAAATATGTTTTACATCACTACATATCCACAAAATGAAGATCAAAACCGCAATATGTCAGCATCTCACACCTGGAAGAATGGCTATTATCAGAAAGAAACAAGAAGTATGGGTGAGACCTGCAGAAAAGGGAACCCTTGTGCACTGTTGACAGGAATGTAGTGGCATAAAGTTTCCTCAAAAAATTTAAAGTAAAATCATCATATGAGCCAGTAGTCTAATTCTGGGTATTCATATGAACAAAAGATAACATTAAATCAAAAACAGTCCCATGGTCACTGCAGCATGATTTACAATAGCCACAACATGGAGGCAGTCTTAGTGCCCATCAGTGGACGAAAAGATAAAAAATACGTCACACACACACACACACACGTGTATATATATGTATGTATGTATATGCATGTGTATGTATATATACATATACACACAATAGAATATTCAACAAAAAAGAGTGAGATCTTGCCCTTTGTGACAATATAGATGGACCTTGAGCATGTTATGCTAAGTGAAATAAATAAAAAGAAAGATAATACCATATGATCTGACTTATACACAGAATCTAAAAAAAAAAAGCAACAAACAAATACACAAAACAATCTCACAAAAATTGAGAACAAGGTGAACAGGATCAAAGGTACAAACTTCCAGTTATAAAATAAAATAAATAAGTTATGGGAATATAATGTACATCATGGTCACTATAATTAATATAGTACTGCATATTTTAAGTTGCTAACAACACAAATCTTACAAGTTCTCATCAAAAGAAAAAAATTTCAGTAACTATGTAAGGTGACAAACATTAACTGGACTTTTTGTGGTGCCCATTTCACAATGTACACAACTATCTAATCATCTTGTACACCTAAAACTATATAGTGTTTTATTTTAATCATACTTCAATAAAAAAAGATGTCCCTTTGCAATTTAATCCTTATGAAGTGCTCTTAATGTTTGTACACACACCATTAGTGATATGTGATATGATTTTACATAATACACCTGTATTTGTAATTTTAACAATTTTCTGATTATAATGTATATCAGAAAAAGAATAATTAGCCTATTAACCCCATGATTTCAAACTTAATGTTGTTTAGCTTAAAACAAACTAAATTTTAGGCTGAAACTGAAAAAAGTCACTTAGACGATCACTTATTTAAAAAAACTGATTAGAAAAGTATTAATATCCATTATTGTCAAAATTTTATATACAATAAGTGCCAAATCAAATACGAACATTCAGCATATTTATGTATATATTTTTTCAACTTCAGCTTCTTTTTTCTACTATTTTTCAATTACATAGGGAACGATTTTTAGATACTGGAGAAGAACAAAAGGAGGGGAATAAACATTTAAGCTTACCATCTAAGGATTGATTTTCCCCCCACTTTAAAGATAGAAAGAGTAACAGATATTGGCAGCTACCTTTTATTTATTTTCCACATCAAAGATGATGTGGGCTCTTATACAAATAACCTACTCTAGACTCGGGTAATAAAAATTTGCTTGAGCTTTGTTCCTGGGTTTCTTGAAGTAACTTCAAAACACTTAGAATTTTCCTAGGCTTAGGGGTATTTGTGTTATTCAAAGTGACCCCGTTAGGCCACATCTGATAGTTCACGCTAATGGAAGTCCACTGAACAGTTTATATTAAGATGACTCAAAATGGGAGTTGGTCCAATCAGAGAGAACAGAGATTCTGTGATTACAGAATTGTGACTCTGAGCCATGTGACATCAGCCCAATCTCCATGGTGGGGAATGGAGCTAGAGATTGGGTGCAACCACATGGACAATGATGTACTTTTTCAGGTCTTCATAATGAAATCCCAATAAAAACTGGACATAAAGCTCAGGTGAGCTTCTTTATTGGCCATACTCTCTGATATTTGTCACACTTTGATGCTAGGAGAATAACACATTTCTGAGGATGACAGAAGCTTTACATCTGGAAACCTTTGTCTATGCCTCTCTCCATTTAATCAATTCTAATTGACCTAAAATTCTAATCAAATTGTTACTATAAAACTGTAATTTTAAGCATGTTCTCAAAAAAAGAACAATACATTAGTTCTATGAACCATTCTAGTGAACTATCAAATCTGAGGGTAGTTGTGAAAATCCCCAAATTTGTAATCAGCTAGTCATAAATACAGAAGCCCCTGACCTTGTGGCTACTGTCTGAATGGAAGCTAGTCTTGGGGAGGAATAAGTCCTTAACCTTGACTTTGCAATTTATTTAGAGACTCATATCTTGATTCCCTATTTAGAGGATGCTCCTCTGGATTTGACATAAAACTAAATTCTGAAGAATACATTTCTTAGGCATTCAGAGACAAATATTCCACTCTTTGATAAAAGAACCCAAGTATACACCTGAAAGAATAATGAAAGTTACATAATTGGCTGTGCACCAAACTAACCATTTACTCCATAATGAATATTTCATGTACATTTTGTCACTGATGATAAATGCTTAACAATGGTTGTTTTTAATATGATAAATTAAGTACACATAACCTAAGAATATAAAGTCATTTTGCTGATAGGAAAAAAATGAATGATTCTAATAAAGCAGAATTCAGAGGACTAACCAAGGGTCACATATAGCATATTTGGCACAGACAGTGATAGAACAAAATTAACAAGTCACCTCAATAACATAAATGCAGCCATACATGAAAATCTATAAGCTAGTATTCTAATTCCTTCTACCTCAAGATTATAGACATGTGTCGAAGTTGAATACTAGTTTGATTTGTCCCATTCTGAGATAAAGATACCAGTGGTTTTCACTGTGCAGAATCGTATCTATCCATCATCAGGACTTAATATCTGAGGAATTTTGGGGGCTACATGCTTATGCAGTTTTTATACTTTAACCTATAACCATGTGTTTCAGTTGGCAGAGCTTGTGATGTAGTTTTCAGCAACTGTCAGATGATATATAATGGTCCTCTTGGCAAGAAAGGTTCATATCTCTGTGAATGTTTTGGATACCACTTAATAGTGTCTATTCATAGCACTGCAAAAGAAATGGTGACATGTGTTAATACTCAGATTGATTCAGGCTATTTTTTCCAAATAATAAAACAAGAAAAGTTTAGACAAACAAAAAAGTATTTTCTACTTCCAAATAATATACTGGCATTATTTTTAATTTTCCTTTCTTATTTAATTCTGGGAGGAAAAACAAACATAATTACATTCTCTTAAAAAATTATCACTTTTCTTCTCTAAAACATTTAATTTAAAAACAGATTTCTGCACATTAATGCCTAACAATCTTAAATTACCAAAATTTTCATAAATCCTTTTCCATGGTGATTTTTTTCCCTTTTAAGAGGTTATTGTGAAATTGAAGGGCCAGTGCCAATTTTTGGAGTAGCAGAGTAAGGAACTTGGTGCAATTCTTTAATTAAAATAACAATGTCATAAGTCAAGACAAGATTTAAGGAGTGGGGAAATAGACTCTACAATTGCTGGGAGGAATTACAAAGTGATGTTACGAGGCAGTATGGATCTTCTCAACAAACAGTACTATGAAACTAGACATCTACATGCTGAATAATGAACTTAGACTTATTCCTTACAACATACTCAGAACTTAACAAAGTGGATGGTAGGCTTAAATGTAAGTCCTAAAAGTGCAAAATTCCTAGGAGGAAGAAAAAAATAGAGGGCAATCCCCGTGACATTAGGTTAGACAATAGTTTCATAAATACAATGCCAAAAGCACAGCACCAAAAGAAAAAGATAAACACAAGTTCATCAATATTAGAATGATGTTTGCTTCAAAGGACACCATTGAGAAAGTGAAATGGCAACTCATAAACAACCTGCCCAGATTAAAAATGGATGAAAGTGGGTGTGGTGCAAAAACAATGAATACTGTTACACTGAAAAGAAATTTTAAAAATGGACAAAAGATTTTAATAGATATTTCTACAAAATGTATATACATATATACATATATAGTCAATCAGAAAAAGAAAAGATACTCAACATCATTAGTGACACTGACATATCATCTAACATCATTAGCATGTTTAAAATTAAAAAGCAGTAGCAAGTGCTGCAGAGTATATGGATAACTGAAAGTCTCATACACTGCTAGTGGGGATATAAGATGGTACAGCTCTTTGGAAAACAGTTTGGCAGCTCCTCAAATCCTAAGTACAGAATTATCACAGGACTCTGAAATTTTATTCCTCAGGATATACTCCATGAAATTAAAAATATTTATTCACACAAAAACTTGTACATGGTTATTTGTAGCAACATTATTCATAGTAATCAGAGTGGGAACACCCAAAATATACATTGATTGATTAGTGGATATATAAAATACAGCATATTGATACAATGAAATATTCAAAAGACAAGCACCCATTAAAATATGATATTGGGGCCCCTGGGTGGCTCAGTGGGCTAAAGCCTCTGCCTTTGGCTCAGGGTCCCGAGTCTCAGGGTCCTGAGATCCACGCTGCATCGGGCTCTCTGCTCAGCAGGGAGCCTGCTTTCCCCTCTCTCTCCACCTGCCTCTCTGCTACTTGTGATCTCTGTCTATCAATTAATAAATACAATAAATCTTTAAAAAAAATATATGACATTGGAGAAGAGTTTAGGAAGATGGAAGAGTAGAAAGACCTTTGACTTCCCTCATCCCATGGATACAGCTAAGTAACACACACAAAATGACCCAAAGACTGGCAGAACAAACTCTGCAACTAAAGGTAGAGAACACTGAAAAAGGTAGGACAGAGAAAGACTCTGTTTGGAAGTGAAACATACCATGGCCACCTGTGGTCTTGAGGAAGCCATAGGTGTGGAAATGGGCAAAAACAAACTACTACATTGGGCAGCCCACACAGGGAACAGAAATCCTCCTAACATTTTCCGGTGAAAGCAGGAGTGACCAAATTTCATGGGTTCTTCAAACCAACAGTTCTTAAAGCCTGGAATTTTGAAAATCAGTGGGCTCAGCTCTGGGAAAGCCTGGAGAGTGTTAAGAAGCTGAGTCCCTGCCCTTAAAGAAACAACACAAGAAACAACCTATGCATATACAGCATAGAAACAGCAGTTTGAAAAATGCCAGGGGCAGATGAGACTGAGAGACTCATCTCAGAGCCTGTCCCAAAGAGGTAGGGATCACAGAAAGAACACTCCAGGAATGAAGGAGATGGCAGGCACCATTTCCCTCCCTTGCTCCCGCATAAACACATGGCCACCTATGGGAGCCAGCACTGTGCCAACACTTGCTACTTAATTTCCCTACACCAAGCCCTGCACCCTTGTGCTTCCATGGATCGACACTTTCTAGTCACTCTTGCTTCAGTCCCTCTGTTATGATCCCCTCCCCCAGAAGAACTGCATAAATCCTCGCAATACCAGATCTCCGAACCTGTGCATTTAGTAGGTCCTCAATTCCTGCCATAGTGACAAGTTCCATTTTACAAGCAGACCAGCACAACCTTGTTAAAATGGTTACCTCCCCTGTCCAGACACCAGCCAGGACCAAACACTGCTCACAAGACTCAAGGAGAGCCTCTGCGGACAACTGTATTGAAAGAGAAGTGGCCAGGACACAATAGGTGGGCGTACACAAAACACATAGGAGAGGCTTTCCCAAAGCACCAGGTCCTGGAGAACAGGGGACACTGCACTACAAGGCCCTACAGGTCCTCTTCTTCATAAGGTCATTATCTTCAAGAGCAGGAGATGTAGGTGACTTTACTAACAGAGACAGACACACAGAGTTAGACAAAATGAAGAGACAGAGGAATATATCCCAAATCAAATAGGACCAAATCACAGGAAAAGACCTAAATGAAATGGATATAAATAATATGTCTTACAGAAAATTTAAAACAGCAATCATAAAGATACCCCCTGGACTTGAGAAGAGAGTGGAAGACATCAGAGAGATCTTTAATAAAGAGATACAAATGAACCAATCAGAGATGAAGAACACAATAAATAAAATAAAAAATACATTTGATTGAAGAAATAGCAGGCTAGAGGAACCAAAAGAACTAACTATCAACCTGGAAGACAAAGCAAAGCAAAGAAATTACACTGAAGAAATGAGAGGGGGAAAAAAAGTAATCAAATTGAAAATGGGTTTAGGGAACCCAGTGACCATCAAGCATAACAGCATTCCCATGATAGGGATTCCAGAAGAAGAAGAGAAAAGGGGGTAGAAAATTTATATGAAGAAATGATAACTGAAAACTTCCCTAATCTGGGAAAGGATAAAGACATCCAGATGCACAGATAACCCCCAACAAAATCAATTCAAGGAGATCCACATTAAGACATACAGTAATTAAAATGGCAAAAAGGAATGATAAAGAAAAACAACTTTGAAGAAGTCAGAGAAAAGAGGACAATTACATACAAGAGAAACCCAGTGAACCTATCAGAGGATTTTTCAGCAGAATCTTTACAGGCCAGAAGGCAATGGCATGATATATTCAAAGTGCTGAAAGGGAAAACCCTGTAGCCAGTAATACTCTTATCTGGCAAGACTATCATTCTGAATAGAAGAATAGATGAAGAGTTTCTCAGACAAACAAAAATTAAAGGACTAACTGACCACTAAACCAGTCCTATGGGAAATATTAAAGGGGACTCTGAATGGAAAGGAAAGACCATAAGTTAATGTCTGAAAAGTAGGAAATGAAAAAGAAGTAAATATAGGTATATAATATGTAAAAATTAATCAAGAAATTCACAAAATTAAAGGATGTAAAATAAGACACCATATACCTAAAATATGATCAGAGAGAGTAGTAAATAATGGGTTCAATCTGAAATGACCATCACATAATACCGACTGCTATATGCAGATGTTACATACAAACCTAATAATAACCACAAATCAAAAACCTGTAATAGATATGCAAAAAATGAAGAGAAAGAAATTCAAGCATATCATTGAAGAGAGCCACAAAACGATAAAAGAGGCTCAGAGAAAAATTACAAAAACCACAAAACGAGTAACAATTTGGCAATAAATATGTATCTATCAGCAGTGAGTCTGAATGTAAATGGACTAAACATTCCAATCCAAAGACACTGGGTGACAAAGTGGTTAAAAAACCAAGACACATCTATATGATGCCTACAAGACACTCATTCCAGACTTAAAAACACCTACAGAATCAAAGTGAGCAGATGGAGAAACACTTATCATGCAAATTAATAACAAAAGAATGCTGGGGTAGCTGTATCGATACTGGACAAAGTACACTTTAAAACAAGAGATAATTACACTATATAATAATAAAGGCGACAGCCCAACAAGAATGTACAATATTCAAATACAGAAAACACTTAATAAAAAACATAAAGGATCTAATCAATACTAACAATAATAGTAGGGGGCTTTAATACTCTAATTACACCAATGGACAGATCATCCAAACAGAAAATCAACAATGAAACTGTAGCTTTGATTAACATACCAGACCAGATGTATCTAAAAGATATATTCAGAATATTCTACCTTGAAAGAGCAGAATATACATTCTTTTCAAATGCACAGGGAACATTCTCCAGAATAGATCACATATTAGGCCATGAAACAAGGTTCCACAAACCAAAAACAAACAAACAAACAAAAATGAAGTAATACCACACATGCATCTTTTCTCACTACAATGCAATGAAACTAGAAATCAACCACCAGAAAAAACCTAGAAGAAAGGTTAAATGAC
This sequence comes from Mustela erminea, assembly GCF_009829155.1. NCBI lineage: Eukaryota > Metazoa > Chordata > Mammalia > Carnivora > Mustelidae > Mustela > Mustela erminea. The sequence continues at coordinate 25,436,206 of NC_045616.1, read as the reverse complement.
ATGGGATTAAACAATGAATGGGTTAAGTAATAAATCAAAGAATAAATTTAAAAAATACATACAAATAAATGAAAAAGAAAACACAATGGTCCATGTGTCTGTTAGCCATTTGTGTGTCTTCTTTGGAGAATTATAGCCATGAGGGAGATTCAAATCAAAACCACATTGAGGCACCACCTTGCACTAGTTAGAATGGACAAAATCAATAAGACAGTAAACAACAAGTGCTGGAGAAGATGTGGAGAAAGGGGAACCCTCTTACACTGTTGGTGGGAATGCAAGTTGGTGCAGCCACTTTGGAAAACAGTGTGGAGATTCCTTAAGAAATTAAAACTAAAGCTACCCTGTGACCCTGCAATTGCACTACTGGGTATTTACACCAAAGATACAGATGTAGAAAAAAGAAGGGCCATCTGTAACCCAATGGGTGTTCATAGCAGCAATGGCCACAGTTGCTAAACTGTGGAAAGAACGAAGATGTCCTTCAATAGATGAATGGATAAAGAAGATATGGTCCATATATACAATGGAGTATTATGCCTCCATCAGAAAGGATGAATACCCAACTTTTATATCAACATGGGCAGGACTGGAGGAGATTATGCTGAGTGAAATAAGTCAAGCAGAGAAAGTCAATTACCATATGGCTTCACTTACTTGTGGAGCATAAGAAATAACATGGAGGACATTGGGAGAAGGAGAGAAAGAATTTTGGGGAAATTGGAGGGGGAGACGAACCATGAGAGACTGTGGACTCTGAGAAACTGAGGGTTTTGGAGGGGAGGGGGGAAGGGGTTGGGTGAGCCCAGTGGTGGGTATTATGGAGGGCACGAATTGCATGGAACACTGGGTATGTTGCATAAACAATGAATCTTGGAACACTGAAAAAATAAAACTAAATTTAAAAAGGAAAAGAAAACACAATGGTCCAGAATCTTTGGGATGCAACAAAAGTAGTTCCAAGATGGAGGTTTATATCAGGACAGGCCTACCTTCTGAAGCATGAAAATAAAACAAAACAAAACAAAAAAATCCTATGAGTAAGGACAAACTGAAATAATAAATGAGAACCTTAGAACTGTGCTATGCATATGGTAACAATTCATTAAAGGCTAGATGTTTTTAAGACATACAAGTTGAAATTTTTATTATTTTGACAGTTTGAGTTTGCTTGTGTCTTTAATAAAGCTTAATGATCCCCCACCAAAAAAGCAAGAAAAAAATCAAATAAACAACCTAACCTTATACCTAAAAGAGCAAGAAAAAGAGAAAACAAGCAGAAGGGGAAAATAATAATAAAGTTAAGAGCAGAAATAAATGATATAGAAACAAAAAAAAAATAAAAACACAATATAAGAGATCAATGAAAACAAGAGCTGGTTCTTTGGAAATATCAACAAAAGTGAAAACCACCAGGCAGACCCCCAAAAGAGAGAAAGGGGACACAAAATCAATGACAAATGAAAAGAGGAGAAATAGCAAGCAACACCACAAAAATACCAAAAACTTCAAGAGAATATTGTGAAAAAAATTATATGCTGACAAATTGGACAACCTAGAAGAAATGGATAAATACTTAGAAACATATAACCTACCTAAACTGAAGCAGGAAGAAATAGAAAACAAGACAGATTACCAGCAATGAAATTGATCAGTAATAAAAAAAAGCTCTCAATGAACAGAAGTCCAGGACCATAGAGATTCACAGGCAAATTCCACAAAACACTTAACATGGTAATACCAATTCTAATCAAAGTATTCAAAAAAATAGGAGAGGAAGGAGAACTTATAAATACATTCGGGTGGGGGGGTGCCTGGGTGTCTCAGTGGGTTAAAACTTCTGCCTTCAGCTCAGGTCATGCTCCTAGGGTCCTGGGATCCAGCACAGCATCAGGCTTTCTGCTCAGCAGGAAGTCTGCTTTCCTTTCTCTCTCTCTGCCTGCCTCTCTGCCTACTAGTGATCTCTGTCAAATAAATAATAAAAACTTTAAAAAAAAAATTCATTCTATGAAGCCAACATTGCCCAGATATCAACACCAGATAAAGACACTACGAAAGAAAAGAACTACAAACTAATAGCTCTGAAGAACACAGACACAAAAATTCTTAATAAAATACTAGCAAACCAAATCCCACAATACATTAAAACATCATTCACCATGATTAACTGGGATTTATTACCAAGTTGCAAGGATGATCTGATATTCACAAATCAATCAATGTGATACACTACATCAGTAAGAGAAAGGAGAAAAACCATATGATCATTTCAATGGATGCAAAAAGGCATTTGACACACTACAACATCCATTTATGATAAAAAAAATAATAAGAAGAAGAATAAAACCCTCAACAAAGTAGGTTTGCAGTGAACATACCTCAACATAATAAAGGCCTTATGTGAAAAACACACAGTGAATATCATACTCAATAGAGAAAACCTACGAGCTATTTTTCCTAAAGTTAGGAACAAGACAAGAATGTCCACTCTCACCAGTTTTATTCAACATAGAACTGGGAATCCTAGCCACACTAATCAAACAATAAAAAGAAATAAAAGATACCCAAATTGATATGGAAGAAGTAAAATTTTCACATTTGTACATCCTATGACAATGTATAAAATTCCACCAAAAAACTACTAGAACTGATAATTGAATTCAGCAAAGTTAGATGACACAAAATCAACATAGAGAAATCTGTTGCATTTCTAAATACTAATAATAGAGCAGCACAATGAGAAATTAAGAAAATAAACCTATTTACAATTGCACCAAAAATAGTAAGATAACTAGGAATAGACTTAACTGAAGAGGTGAAAGACATTGATGAAAGAAATTGAGAAAGACACAAAGAAATAGAAAGATATTTCATGCTTGTGGATTGGAAGAAAGAATACTATTGAAATACCTATATTACACAAAGCAGTCTACAGACTTAATATAATTCCTATCAAAATACCAAGAGCATTTTTCACACACAACTAGAAGGAAACCATCTTAAAATTTGTAAGGGACCATGAAAGAACCCAAATAGCCAAAGCTATCTTGAAAAACAAAACTGGAGGTATCCTAACTCTGAATGTCAGGTTATATTACAAAGCTGTAGTCAAGAAAGTATGGTACTAGTACAAAACAGACACATAGATCAATAGAACAGAATAGAAAAATCAAAAATAAACCCAAAACTATATGGTCAATTAATCTTTGACAAAGCTAGAAAGAATATAGAATGGGAAAAGGACCATATCTTCAACATATGGTGTGGAGAAAACATAACAGAAACATGGAACTGAATGAAACCAGACCAATTTCTTACAACATACACAAAAACAAACTCAAAATAAACTAAAGACCTAAAATTGAGACCTGAAACTATAAAAATCCTAGAAAAGAGCACAGATAGTATTGTCTCTGACATGAGCTCTAGCAACATCTTTTTACCTATGTCTCCTGAAGCAAGGGAAACAAAAGCAAAAATAAACTTTTGAAACTGTATCAAAGTAGACAGTTTCTGCACAGTGACAAAAACAACCAAAACACTAAAAGACAACCTACTGAATGGGAGAAGATATTTGCAAATGACATATCTGTGTAAGGCTCAGTATCAAAAAATATAAAAGACTTACACAACTCAACACCAAAAAAAAAAAAAAAGTAATCTAATTAAAAAGTAGGCAGACGGCATGAGCAGACATTTCCCCAAAGAAGACACACAGATAGCCAGCAGGCATGTGAAAAGATGCTCAACATCACTCATCATCAGGGAAATGCAAAACAAAACTATAATGAGGTATCACTTCACACCTGTCAGAATAGCTAAAATTAACAACACAAGAAACAACAGGTGTTGTCAAGGATGTAGAGAAAAGGGAACCCTCTTTCACTGTTGGTGGGAATGTAAACTGGTGCAACCACCCTGGAAATCAACATGAAGGTTACTCACAAAGTTAAAAACAGAATTAATGGAGAACCTGGGTGGCTCAGTGGGTTAAAGCCTCCGCCTTCGGCTCAGGTCATAATCTCGGGATCTGGGGTTCAAGCCCCGCATTGGGCTCTCTGCTCAGCAGGGATTCTGCTTCCCTGTCTCTCTCCTCCTGCCTCTCTACCTACTTCTGATCTCTCTCTCTCTGTCAAATAAACAAATAAAATCTTAAAAAAAAAAAAAGAAAGGAAGAAACAAAAACAGAATTAAGTTATGATCTAGTAATCACACTATTGAATATTTACCCCCATATAAAAAGCCATCAATTCAAGGAGAAACATGCACCTCCATGTTTACTGTAATAGTTTTTTACAGAAGCCAAATTATGGAAGCAGCCCAGGTGTCCAACAACAGATGAATAAATAAAAGGTGATATATATATTCATATGTATGAATATTACTCAGCCACAACAAAATGAAGTCCAGCCATTTGCAATGACATAGATGGAGCTAGAAAGTATAATAGCAAAACACGTCAATCAGAGAAAGGCAAATACTCTATGATTTCACTCATATGTGAAATTTAAGAAACAAGAAAGAAAAAAAAATTGAGCAAAGAAAAAAAAAAAAAAAACCTGACACAGACACACAAACCAAGAAATAGAATCTCAATTCGAGGGAACAAACAGGTGATGGGGATTAAGGAGTTCACAAATCATGATGAGCACTGAGTAATACACAGAATTGTTCAATCACTGTATTGTATACCTGAAACTATGTGACTGTTAACATAATAGAATCAACATAACTGTATGTTAAGTATACTGGAAGTAAAATGAAAAACAATTAAAAAGATAACATGGGAGAACATTGAAAATATTTATGCCAACTGAAAAAAGTCACAAAGCCACATATTTTATGATTTTCTTATGTGGAATTCTAGAAGAGGCAAATCTATAGAGATAAAAAGTACATTAGTAGTTGCCTGGGCCTGAGGCAGGAGGTTGGATGGCAGCAGAGCAGAACTAAGGAATGACTCCTAATAGGCATGGGATTTTTAGGTAGGGGGATGGGGAAAATGTTCTAAAATTAGATAGGGCTGGTTGCACCTTCAGTGACTACATTAAACAAAACTGAAATCTATAAATTTGATGAGTACTTACACATTGAGTATGTCTCAATGTTTTTTAAATGAAGGGCCAGAAGATGATAAATATTTTAGTATATTTCCTGGTATGAGAAGTTCACCTAAGGCTCCTCAAAAATCCAACTTCTCCTTTCTTAAAAACAAACAAGCTATTGGTATCTTGGCAATTATTTTGACAGCATGTCACAGAGACTCAAATTCTGCATTACATCTTTTAAAATATCTAAATGCGGGGCACCTGGGTGACTCAGTCGTTAAGTGTCTGCCTTTGACTCTGGTCCTGGTCCCGGGGTCCCAGGATCAAACCCCACATCAGGCTCCCTGCTTCTCCCTCTCCCTCTGCCACTGCTTGTGTTCCCTCTCTCGCTGTGTCTTTCTCTGCCAAATAAATAAAATCTCAAAAAATAAAAAATAAAAAAGAAAAGAAAAGAAGGAAGGAAGGAAGGAAGGAATATCTAAATGCTTCTGCCATCTATTCTACAAATTTCTAATAAGATAATCATCCTAAAACACCTGATTTCATTAAGTTTTCATTGTTTAGGATACTATTGCTGGTGTTCATCGTTAAAACTTTCTTAACTCTTTCAAGAATTTCAGTCATGTGGTTTTTCTTAATGTCAGTTTTTTCACAAAAATGCACTGGCTTTCTTCCCTGGAATATCTTACTAACTATGGAATCGTGATTGTTAATATGATACTGTCATAAAGTCTGTGGCTACAAATAACAGGTCAAGTTCAAAGGTTTTAACCGGTAAGAGAATTCATGATCCTCTATAATGAGCAATATTGAAGAAGGCCAGTAATGAAGATTAATACTGCCTCAGTACTTTCATTAAAGACCCAAATACCTTCCATTTTTCCAGTATAATCTTTAACATGTTCTGATCAATGTCACTTCCCTCATGGCCCTAACTAGTTGCTAAAATTCCATGTCCACATATTGATGTCAAAGAGAAGTTGAAAAACAGAAACTGTTTAAGAGTCTTTTAATAAAACTCAGATAAACCTCTCCTAGAGCCTTCTGGTAGACAATTGGTTTCGCAATAACTGTCCAAAACTACATGACATGCCCACGCCAAGTCAGCCACTTTTGCTCCCTAAGAACCTGTCCCAAGCAGAATATGGATTTCACTCGAGCGAAGTACAGAATCGGTTAGCTCCAGGAAGGGACAGAATGACTAGTGATTAGACAAGGAACAATGGTCACCAGCTGTATGCAATCAATCCATTGTTATTTATATTCTATTAATGAACTGCGCCCTGTCTTGATCATCAGTTTCTCCAAGCCAGTATATTCACTTCACTTCCTATAGAAGACAAATCTCTGGCGTGGCTCATAGGTGAAACATTCACCTCTTGATTTCAGCTCAGGTCATGATCTCAGGGTGATGGGATGGAGCCCATGATGGGTTCCATGCCCAACGTAGGGTCTGTTTGTCCCTCCTACTCTGCTCCTCCCCTCACTCATGCTCTCTCTCTCTCAAATAAATAAATAAAATCTTTAAAAAAAAGAGAGAGAGGAGAACAAGAATGGAAAGGTAAAGGCTGACCCCTAATATGGACACTGGGGAAGGTATGTGCTATGAAGTGTGTAAACCTGACGATTCACAGACCTGTACCCCTGGGGCTAATTATATGTTAATAAAAATTAGATTAATCAAATTAATTTAAAAATTAATAAATAATTAAAAATTGTATTTAAAAAAAAGACTTAACACAAGAAATATGGTGTTCACAATTTGTTTAAAGAGCCCATGGAATACATAACCATATGGTAACCCAGGCAGGCAGCAAACCACACAAATACTAACAGGTTAGTTATCTGTGTGGTAGAAACCGCATTGTTATTCATGATTCAGACATCATTGTCAGTCCTAAATAAAGGAAACTATAGACGGTGAATAGACTCTTATAAAGAGATTCAGCCACCATGAAAACTAGAGTCACATAAGGAATGGTGAGAAGGTCACCGCTCTGATCTTAATGTGTATTTTATTGTGTGTGCTTCACAGACTCAGAAAACCATATTATTTAACCTTTCAGAACTTTCTGAAGGATCAGCTTCTTAGCTACCATTGACTTCGCTATTCTTAGCTACCCTTGACTTTGCTATTATTTACTGGATGTTTATCAAAGTTATTTTAAGGGCTCTCTTCACTCTACCAATTACTTAAGGGTTTATACTGAAATAATTAGTGCATGATTACTGTTAAGGGTATAAATCAAAGAGTAAAAGTTTTATCATCATTATACTATTTAGGTGGCATTTCCTTAGGTCATCCTAATATACAGCACATACTGCTGTAGGATAGTGGGGACAAATGACAGAACATGTTAGCATAGCAAATATGGCCCTAAGATACAAGATTTCTCAGCAAAACCATATTTCACCATTACTCATTCAGGAAAAAATAAGCACACAGCAAGGAAGCATCTGTTTTCTTAAATTCTACATTTAAATTAAAATTAGTCAACATACCAAAGAAGTATGTGTGGAGGCATTTGGCTTTGAGTTACAAAATTAAGACATGTTTCTTGCAACAGTTATTATAAATTTATCTAAAATACATTTAAAATCTCCCTGTTCCAATCCAGTTACACCAATTTTTTTCTTTGCTTGTGCAATGTATTTTCAAACACAATTATTTATTTCAAAAATGTGTGCATACTCTAATTTGCCTCTTTCAATCTAAACAACATGTGGAACTTCATATAAATCAATATCTATCACTCTTGTTCTTTCCATGTTTATATTCTATTCCACAGGGCAGATGTACCATTATTTAACATTTGTTTAGTAAACAAGAAGAACTTGAGACACATCAAGGCTTGGCTCTTTAAATGTATGTGAATACATATTTTTCAGTAGTTTTAAGACTATAACCACTTTCATTACACCATTTATAATAACACTATTGTTGTCCAAAGTAAGCAAATAATCTATCAACTGTCAAAAGTCCTAATTTCAATAACGGTCAAACCCTTGACATTTCATTAATCTAACTGTTAAGAAATATAATTGTTAACACAACCTGAAGAGGTCCACTTTCCTGCAGGGTGTAGAAACCCAGAACAGACATTCAGCAATTCCACTTCTAGGACTATATCCAAAGGTAATGAAAACACTTTGTCAAAACACTATGTCAAAGAGATATAGGCACTGCAATGTTCATAGCAGCATTATTTATAGAACTCTGGCCATTTATAGAACTCAGGACAATCTAAGTGTCCACTGACAGATGGCTAAAAAATATTGTGGTGCGTAAAAATATAAATAAATATTATACAAACACACACACACACACACACACACACACACACATTATATAGTACTATTATTCAGCCATAATAAATGAGGAAATCCTGTCATTTGTGACAAATTGGGAGGTCCCTGATGGCATTAAGCTAAGTAAAATTGGCCAAAGACAGGCAATGTATGATCTCACTTACATGTGGAATGTAAAAACAAAAAAACAAACCAGAAAAAAGACCAGTTTCTTGGTCACCCGAGATGGGGATGAGGGATAGGGAAGTGGTTAAAGGTGATCATAAGATACAAATGTCCAGTTATAAGACAAATAAGTACCAGATATATAATGAGCAACATGATAACTACAGTAAACACTGCTGTAGGATATACAGAAAAGTAGTTAAGGAAGTAGATTCTAGGATTTCTCAGTACAAGGGAAAAAAAATCCATTTTTTTCTTTTTCTTTTAATAGGTATCTATATGAGGTGATGAATGTTAATTTATCTTATTGCTGTAAGATTTCATGATATATATGTCATGATATATATGTCATGATATATATGTCAAATATTTCATGATATATATGTCATTTCATGATATATATGTCAAATCATTATGTTGCATACCTTAAACTTATATGGAGTTGTGTGTCAATTATGTCATAATGAAATTAGAAGAAATATTTTAAATAAAGGCAGAGGAAAAAAATTCAAGTGAGAGTTTTACTCTCACATTAATAATGAGGAAAAGTCAAATAATCTAAATCCTAAAACTCTTTTGGTTTCTATCAGAAAACTGAGGTCCTTAGACCAACTGGCACATTTGAATTCCAAGTAGTAAAAGTCTCCTCTGGGGTAGTACCAGACATGTGAACTGTTTCACCCAGGGACAGAGGAAGAGGATACCAAAAATATAAACATGCAAAAAGTAAACTGAGGTTTTAATGAACTTTCAGGGGTTATGAGCCAATTAGTTTAAGACAGTTAAGATTCTCTGAGATACCAAGTAAAAAGGGATGCTTGTTTTTCACTACTCACTAAGCTATTTTGCAAAGATCTCAACTAGTTCTAACAAAAAAGAAAACGGACGTGGCAGGAAACTGGAGGTGGCACAGATACGCAGGTGATGACATGCTACTGACAGGCCTGCATGAAACTGGGTCCTCCCATACAAATGGCAACTTTCAGTGTTTGGAGGAATGGCCAAAAGAAACTTCCTCCTCCAGCCTGATGCCAAGCAAAGTGGCCTTGTGGGTAAGTCAAAGTAAAAGCAGTCTCACACTGAGGGAGTGGCAAGAAATCCGGTTGGTCTCACAATCATAGGCTGATACAAGGCCAGAGAATGCTGTGAAAGGGACAGGTGTTGGAAACAGGCTCTACTCAGTACTTCCAGCTAGTACAAGGACCCCATAAATAGGAGAGAAACAAAAATGCTGAAAAACATGATCACTAAGCTTCAACAACACAGGTCATGACTAAGACTGACATTTTATGAGAAAACTGAGAACATCTGACCTCACCGTGAACTTTGTCTTCAGTATCCATCAAAATGGATACTGTACTCAGTATCCATTAAGGATATAGTCTTAAATCCACACATTGTGTGTGCCTACATTAGGAGTAAGAAGTATAGGGAGAAACTGGTGCTATATGACAGTCATACTGGCTCTTTAGAAATTTAAGATCCAAATTTAAAAAAAAAAAAAAAAAAAAAACAGGAAAGACAAGCCACAGAATGAGACCAAGTATTTGCAAAACACATTTCTAATAAAGCAATCAAACCCAAAGTATACAAGGAATTCTTAAAACTGAACAGTAAGGAAAAACATCCCAATTAAAAAAAATGGGCAAAATTTCTGAATAGATACATCACCAAAGACAATATACAGATGGTAAATAAGCATATGAAAAGATGTTCAACATCATGTGGCATTTGGGAATTGCAAATTAAAACAATGAGATACCTCATTTGTTAGAGTGGCTCAGATCCAAAAAATGGGCAACACTAAATTCTGGTGAGTACGCAGGCAAGAGGAATTTTTACTCATTTTTAGTGGATATGCAAAATGGCACAAGAATTTTGAAAGTGAGGTCTCTTGCAAAGTTTAATATAGTTTTATCATATGACCCAACAATGATGCTTAGGTATTTACCTAGCAGACTTGAAAAGTTTTATCTATACCAGAACCTCCATGTAAATATTTACAACATCTTTGTTAATAATTGCCAAACACTTAAAGCAGAAAAGATGCCCTTCAATAGGCTAATAGATGACTGTAGTGCATCCATATGATGGAATATTATTCAGTGATAAAAAGAAATGAGCTGTGAAATCATAAAAAGAGATAGTGATATACATTTAAAGTTCACCTAAGTGATAGCAGCCCTTTTGAAAAGGCTACTTATTGTCGCATTCAAATTATATGGCAACGTGGAAAAAGATCCGTGGCTACTGGGAGCTTGGAAGAAGTGGTTGAATACATGAAGTACAGGCAAACTTTTATAGTCAAACTATTCTCTAGGAGAGTTTAGTAGCAGACACACGACACAAAACTATCAAGACAGCACAAAGAAAATAAAATGTTTAAAAACGGGGGGAGGGGAGCACCTGGGTGGCTCAGTGGGTTAAGCCTCTGCCTTCGGCTCAGGTCATGATCTCAGGGTCCTGGGATCCAGCCCCGAGTCGGGCTCTCTGCTCAGCGGGGAGCCTGCTCCACCCCACCCCCGCCTGCCTCTCTGCCTACTTGCGATCTCTCTCCTCTCTCTCTGTCAAATGAACAAATAAAATCTTAAAAAAAAAAAAAAAGCACAAAGAGTAAACCTCCGTGTACACCAATTACCCCCCCCAAAAAAATCATTTTGAATTCACTGGACCCCAGAAGGGAATACTGACTGTGGAAACTTAGGAAACAATTTCACTGAAAAAGGTGATGGGGAAATGTGCTAAGTAACTTTGAAGTAAGTGAAGTCCTTTAATTTCACGGAAAGAAACCAGATGAGCAATGTAGTCTAATTGATATATTCCCGTCACATGGGGGATAGAACTTAACAATTCTGAAAAGGCTATATATGGATATTGGAAATGAATAATTACATAAATGAACAGCAGATGGTGGATGTCAGGTGTCTGTCTCATTGTGGGAGTGTGAATTTACAAATAAGCCAAAGAAGGACACTAGAGTGATCTAGGTGGTGATGGATTATAGCCACAGACATTGGTATAAACTCACATTTACTTTAATATAGATACAGAGGATTACATCAAGAAATGTTTATAGAAACGTATTTACACATGGGTTAGTACATGCATTCCCTTGCTCTGTCAGATGAGAGGGCTTAAAAGCAAAGCCATGCAGGAACCATGGTTTCATCCAGGTCTTAAATCTTGTTTTCTAAAAAGATTCTGCTATAAAAAAGACCTACACTCTTTGATGAAATGTCTAATAGGATTTGGGCAAGAAATATAACAGATGAGCTGGAAATACTCTGTAGTGCCAGGATTACAGAAATGCTCAACACATGTACATGTACACACACCACCCACCTTCCACATACCCAAGTGGGGCTACATCAAAGAAACACAGGAATTAACTGAAAGATCCCCCAGTGGCTCATACTGGAACACTCTGAGAAAGGGGGGCTCTGAGAACAGTAGTCCTGGGTTATAATCAAAAGTATAAAATAAATATCCATGAATCTATACTGATAAAAATGTAACTCCCCACTCCTTAACTATGGGTTGCATATAGTACTCATTTCAAAAAAAAAAAAAAAATACAGTCTGGGAAGGGTGGGTAATTTACAGTGGAAAAAAGTAATTTACAATGAAGACTATATCAATACAATGCTTAGGGTCAGTATCAACTTTTATGTATCATGTTGATAACAGGCACCACTGATATGATGAAAGTGGCGTATTAAGGAGGGCACATATTGCATGTAGCACTGGGTGTGGTGCATAAACAATGAATCTGGGAACACTGAAAAAAATAAAATAGAATTAAATTTTTAAAAAAAGGAAAGTGGCATTTTAGGTCTATGGTCTTCTTCCCCCAAAATAACAATGCCACTCTAATATGAGAAGAGCATAAAAAGTCCAATAAAGAGACATCTCCGATCACCCACGAAATCAGCCTGAGATCAGAATTATACACATCTGGATCTCTACGAGGTCAGAAGAAGCCAGTGAGCAGGTAAAGTGGAGTGGGAACGTTGGACTGATAGGGGAAGATAAACAAAAGGGGGAGGGAGCCACCAGAGGTGACTGATTGGAAAGTAATACCCCTAATACGAGAGTGCCCTGCATCTGGGGACCAGCATTGATTTAGAGTCTAGTTGAAAGCACTCAAAAAGAGCAAAGGATTGTGGGGGGAAATTGTGGGAATCGGGGCAGTTAGCAACAGGGGCTTAAGTCCCCAGACACAGGACAGCCTCCACTGGCGCTGAGTCAGAGAGAGTGTGGCAGAGAAACCAGGTCTTGGTCCCTGAGCTGCCAGCATGCCCGAGAACGCATGGGGTCCAGCTCCTGTGAGGGGCTGGGAGCCTCGCCAGATGACAGAACGCCGAGCAGGGCTACAGAGCCTGCGACGCACGTGCCCCCCCCACCCCCCCCACCCCGGGAGAGGTGCATGCAGGCCCCAGCCCGGTGCTCTTGGACCGGGAAAGACCAGGCACTCACAGCCCAGGCCAGTGGAAAAATCTCAGTGTGCAATCGCTGCTTGGAACCTCTCTGGCATTCTGGAGTGGCCCAGACAGCCTCCGCTCCCATGGTTTTGGGTACAAGCAGGAAATCCTGCTTCCCCAGGAACTGCAACTTGGAACCTGCTCTGACAGCAGCCAAGGGGGAGCTTATGTGCCCTGGAGCACTCACGGGGGAGCAGACTGAGGCTTCTCTCAGAGAGGGAGGTCGTGGTGCAGTTTGCTTTCCTCTAAACCTTCAAAACCATCAAAAGCTGTCAAGGCAAGAGAAAACAAATGAACAAACATAAAAACCCCCAGAGAACAAAAGCCTGAAAAACAGGTTTCCTCAGAGCCCACCCCCTTGAGGGGGCAGGAGGACTTAACTCAGGGAACAACATTGACTGAAAACCCACGTGGCAGGTCCCTCCCCAGAAAACCAACCAGGAAAGGGAAAAAAAAAAATGACGACAAGAGAACCACCACCACTACTTCGTAGATACAACTTTTATTTTTAACTCGTTCCCACTATTCTGGTTCATTTATTTTTTTATATAGATAATTTTTGAACCTATTTACCATCACAGTGAGATGTCCAGTACCTCAAATTCAATAATAACCTTCTAACCTGAACTTCTTGATACACACACCCATGTTTTTCTTTTGCATTTCTTTTTTTTTTTTTTTTTTATTTTTTTTTTTATTTCCAGCATAACAGTATTCATTATTTTTGCACCACACCCCGTGCTCCATGCAATCCGTGCCCTCTATAATACTCACCACCTGGTACCCCAACCTCCCACCCCCCGTCCCTTCAAAACCCTCAGATTGTTTTTCAGAGTCCATAGTCTCTCATGGTTCACCTCCCCTTCCAATTTCCCCCAACTCCCTTCTCCACTCTAAGTCCCCATGTCCTCCATGCTATTTGTTATGCTCCACAAATAAGTGAAACCATATGATAATTGACTCTCTCTGCTTGACTTATTTCACTCAGCATAATCTCTTCCAGTCCCGTCCATGTTGCTACAAAAGTTGGGTATTCATCCTTTCTGATGGAGGCATAATACTCTATCCCCAGGGGTAGAGGTCTGTGAATCACCAGGTTTACACACTTCACAGCACTCACCAAAGCACATACCCTCCCCAATGTCCATAATCCCACCCCCTTCTCCCAAACCCCCTCCCCCCAGCAACCCTCAGTTTGTTTTGTGAGATTAAAAGTCACTTATGGTTTGTCTCCCTCCCAATCCCATCTTGTTTCATTTATTCTTCTCCTACCCCCTTAACCCCCCATGTTGCATCACCACTTCCTCATATCAGGGAGATCATATGATAGTTGTCTTTCTCTGCTTGACTTATTTCGCTAAGCATGATACGCTTTAGTTCCATCCATGTTGTCGCAAATGGCAAGATTTCATTTCTTTTGATGGCTGCATAGTATTCCATTGTGTATATATACCACATCTTCTTGATCCATTCATCTGTTGATGGACATCTAGGTTCTTTCCATAGTTTGGCTATTGTGGACATTGCTGCTATAAACATTCGGGTGCATGTGCCCCTTTGGATCACTACGTTTGTATCCTTAGGGTAAATACCCAATAGTGCAATTGCTGGGTCATAGGGCAGTTCTATTTTCAACATTTTGAGGAACCTCCATGCTGTTTTCCAGAGTGGCTGCACCAGCATGCATTCCCACCAACAGTGTAGGAGGGTTCCCCTTTCTCCGCATCCTCGCCAGCATCTGTCATTTCCTGACTTGTTGATTTTAGCCATTCTGACTGGTGTGAGGTGATATCTTATTGTGGTTTTGATTTGTATTTCCCTGATGCCGAGTGATATGGAACACTTTTTCATGTGTCTGTTGGCCATCTGGATGTCTTCTTTGCAGAAATGTCTGTTCATGTCCTCTGCCCATTTCTTGATTGGATTATTTGTTCTTTGGGTGTTGAGTTTGCTAAGTTCTTTATAGATTCTGGACACAAGTCCTTTATCTGATATGTCGTTTGCAAATATCTTCTCCCATTCTGTCAGTTGTCTTTTGATTTTGTTAACTGTTTCCTTTGCTGTGCAAAAGCTTTTGATCTTGATGAAATCCCAATAGTTCATTTTTGCCCTTGCTTCCCTTGCCTTTTGCGTTGTTCCTAGGAAGATGTTGCTGCGGTTGAGGTCAAAGAGGTTGCTGCCCGTGTTCTCCTCAAGGATTTTGATGGATTCCTTTCGCACATTGAGGTCCTTCATCCATTTTGAGTCTATTTTTGTGTGTGGTGTAAGGAAATGGTCCAATTTCATTTTTCTGCATGTGGCTGTCCAATTTTCCCAGCACCATTTATTGAAGAGGCTGTCTTTTTGCCATTGGACATTCTTTCCTGCTTTGTCGAAGATTAGTTGACCATAGTGTTGAGGGTCTATTTCTGGGCTCTCTATTCTGTTCCATTGATCTATGTGTCTGTTTTTGTGCCAGTACCATGCTGTCTTGATGACGACAGCTTTGTAATAGAGCTTGAAGTCCGGAATTGTGATGCCACCAACGTTGGCTTTCTTTTTCAATATCCCTTTGGCTATTCGAGGTCTTTTCTGGTTCCATATAAATTTTAGCATTATTTGTTCCATTTCTTTGAAAAAGATGGATGGTACTTTGATAGGAATTGCATTAAATGTGTAGATTGCTTTAGGTAGCATAGACATTTTCACAATATTTATTCTTCCAATCCAGGAGCATGGAACATTTTTCCATTTCTTTGTGTCTTCTTCAATTTCTTTCATGAGTACTTTATAGTTTTCTGAGTATAGATTCTATGCCTCTTTGGTTAGGTTTAATCCTAGGTATCTTATGGTTTTGGGTGCAATTGTAAACGGGATTGACTCCTTAATTTCTCTTTCTTCTGTCTTGCTGTTGGTGTAGAGAAATGCAACTCATTTCTGTGCATTGATTTTATATCCTGACACTTTACTGAATTCCTGTATAAGTTCTAGCAGTTTTGGAGTGGAGTCTTTTGGGTTTTCCACATATAGTATCATATCATCTGCGAAGAGTGATAATTTGACTTCTTCTTTGCCGATTTGGATGCCTTTAATTTCCTTTTGTTGTCTGATTGCTGAGGCTAGGACCTCTAGTACTATGTTGAATAGCAGTGGTGATAATGGACATCCCTGCCGTGTTCCTGACCTTAGCGGAAAAGCTTTCAGGTTTTCTCCATTGAGAATGATATTTGCGGTGGGTTTTTCATAGATGGCTTTGATGATATTGAGGTATGTGCCCTCTATCCCTACACTTTGAAGAGTTTTGATCAGGAAGGGATGCTGTACTTTATCAAATGCTTTTTCAGCATCTATTGAGAGTATCATATGGTTCTTGTTCTTTCTTTTATTGATGTGTTGTATCACATTGACTGATTTGCGGATGTTGAACCAACCTTGCAGCCCTGGAATAAATCCCACTTGGTCGTGGTGAATAATCTTTTTAATGTACTGTTGAATCCTATTGGCTAGTATTTTGTTGAGTATTTTCGCATCTGTGTTCATCAAGGATATCGGTCTATAGCTCTCTTTTTTGGTGGGATCCTTGTCTGGTTTTAGGATCAAGGTGATGCTGGCCTCATAAAATGAGTTTGGAAGTTTTCCTTCCATTTCTATTTTTTGGAACAGTTTCAGGAGAATAGGAATTAGTTCTTCTTTAAATGTTTGGTAGAATTCCCCCGGGAAGCCGTCTGGCCCTGGGCTTTTGTTTGTTTGGAGATTTTTAATGACTGTTTCAATCTCCTTACTGGTTATGGGTCTGTTCAGGCTTTCTATTTCTTCCTGGTTCAGTTGTGGTAGTTTATATGTTTCTAGGAATGCATCCATTTCTTCCAGATTGTCAAATTTATTGGCGTAGAGTTGCTCATAGTATGTTCTTATAATAGTTTGTATTTCTTTGGTGTTAGTTGTGATCTCTCCTCTTTCATTCATGATTTTATTTATTTGGGTCCTTTCTCTTTTCTTTTTGATGAGTCGGGCCAGGGGTTTATCAATTTTATTAATTCTTTCAAAGAACCAGCTCCTAGTTTCGTTGATTTGTTCTATTGTTTTTTTGGTTTCTATTTCATTGATTTCTGCTCTGATCTTTATGATTTCTCTTCTCCTGCTGGGCTTAGGGTTTCTTTCTTGTTCTTTCTCCAGCTCCTTTAAGTGTAGGGTTAGGTTGTGTACCTGAGACCTTTCTTGTTTCTTGAGAAAGGCTTGTACCGCTATATATTTTCCTCTCAGGACTGCCTTTGTTGTGTCCCACAGATTTTGAACCGTTGTATTTTCATTATCATTTGTTTCCATGATTTTTTTCAATTCTTCTTTAATTTCCCGGTTGACCCATTCATTCTTTAGAAGGATGCTGTTTAGTCTCCATGTATTTGGGTTCTTTCCAAACTTCCTTTTGTGGTTGAGTTCTAGCTTTAGAGCATTGTGGTCTGAAAATATGCAGGGAATGATCCCAATCTTTTGATACCGGTTGAGTCCTGATTTAGGACCGAGGATGTGATCTATTCTGGAGAATGTTCCATGTGCACTAGAGAAGAATGTGTATTCTGTTGCTTTGGGATGAAATATTCTGAATATATCTGTGATGTCCATCTGGTCCAGTGTGTCGTTTAAGGCCTTTATTTCCTTGCTGATCTTTTGCTTGGATGATCTGTCCATTTCAGTGAGGGGAGTGTTAAAGTCCCCTACTATTATTGTATTATTGTTGATGTGTTTCTTTGATTTTGTTATTAATTGGTTTATATAGTTGGCTGCTCCCACGTTGGGGGCATAGATATTTAAAATTGTTAAATCTTCTTGTTGGACAGACCCTTTGAGTATGATATAGTGTCCTTCCTCATCTCTTATTATAGTCTTTGGCTTAAAATCTAATTGATCTGATATAAGGATTGCCACTCCTGCTTGCTTCTGATGTCCATTAGCATGGTAAATTCTTTTCCACCCCCTCACTTTAAATCTGGAGGTGTCTTCGGGCTTAAAATGAGTTTCTTGGAGGCAACATATAGATGGGTTTTGTTTTTTTATCCATTCTGATACCCTGTGTCTTTTGACAGGGGCATTTAGCCCATTAACATTCAGGGTAACTATTGAGAGATATGAATTTAGTGCCATTGTATTGCCTGTAAGTTGACTGTTACTGTATATGGTCTCTGTTCCTTTCTGATCTACCACTTGTAGGCTCTCTCTTTGCTTAGAGGACCCCTTTCAATATTTCCTGTAGAGCTGGTTTGGTATTTGCAAATTCTTTCAGTTTTTGTTTGTCCTGGAAGCTTTTAATCTCTCCTTCTATTTTCAATGATAGCCTAGCTGGATATAGTATTCTTGGCTGCATGTTTTTCTCGTTTAGTGCTCTGAAAATATCATGCCAGCTCTTTCTGGCCTGCCAGGTCTCTGTGGATAAGTCAGCTGCCAATCTAATATTTTTACCATTGTATGTTACAGACTTCTTTTCCCGGGCTGCTTTCAGGATTTTCTCTTTGTCACTGAGACTTGTAAATTTTACTATTAGGTGACGGGGTGTGGGCCTATTCCTATTGATTTTGAGGGGCGTTCTCTGAACCTCCTGAATTTTGATGCTCGTTCCCTTTGCCATATTGGGGAAATTCTCCCCAATAATTCTCTCCAGTATACCTTCTGCTCCCCTCTCTCTTTCTTCTTCTTCTGGAATCCCAATTATTCTAATATTGTTTCGTCTTATGGTGTCACTTATCTCTCGAATTCTCCCCTCGTGGTCCAGTAGCTGTTTGTCCCTCTTTTGCTCAGTTCTTTATTCTCTGTCATTTGGTCTTCTATATCACTAATTCTTTCTTCTGCCTCATTTATCCTAGCAGTGAGAGCCTCCATTTTTGATTGCACTTCATTAATAGCTTTTTTGATTTCAACTTGGTTAGATTTTAGTTCTTTTATTTCTCCAGAAAGGGCTTTTATATCTCTCGAGAGGGTTTCTTTAATATCTTCCATGCCTTTTTCAAGCCCGGCTAGAACCTTGAGAATTGTCATTCTGAACTCTAGATCTGACATATTACCAGTGTCTGTATTGATTAGGTCCCTAGCCTTCGGTACTGCCTCTTGTTCTTTTTTTTGTGTTGAATTTTTCCGTCTTGTCATTTTGTCCAGATAAGAGTATATGAAGGGGCAAGTAAAATACTAAAGGGGTGGCAACAACCCCAGGAAAAAATGCTTTAACCAAATTAGAAGAGATCCCTAATTGTGAGGGGGGGGGGGAAAGGGGATAAAAAGAGGTTCAAAAAGTAAGAAAGAAAAAAAAAGAAAAAAGAAAGAAAAAAAAAAGAAAAAAGAAAAGAAAAGAATTAAAAAAAAAAAGGAAAACACCTGAGAAAAATGTAAAAATGAAAAAATATATATATTAGATAAACTAGTAAAAAATCGTTAAAAAAGAAAAAGGTAACAGTTAAAAAAAAAAAAATTTACCCGAAGGCGAGAAAAGAAAAAAACAAAAAAATGAAAAAGAAAAAAATTGAATTAACTGCAAGACTAAAAAAAAAATCACAGGGAAAAAGCCATGAGTTCCGTGCTTGGCTTTCTCCTCCTCTGGAATTCTGCTGCTCTCCTTGGTATTGAAACCGCACTCCTTGGTAGGTGAACTTGGTCTTGGCTGGATTTCTTGTTGATCTTCTGGGGGAGGGGCCTGGTGTAGTGATTCTCAAGTGTCTTTGCCCCAGGCGGAATTACACCGCCTTTACCCGGGGCCGGGGTGAGTAATCCGCTAGGGTTTGCTTTCAGGAGCTTTTGTTCCCTGAGCGCTTTCCGTAGAGTTCCGGAGGACGGGAATACAAATGGCGGCCTCCTGGTCTCCGGCCCGGAGGAGCCGAGAGCCCAGGGCCGCACTCCTCAGTGCGCCCTCAGAGAACAGCGCCCAGTTACTCCCGTCTGCCTGACCTCCGGCCGCGCTCCGAGCTCTCCGAGCCTGCGACCAGTTCAAGGTAACACCGAGCTGTGAGCTTACTGTCGGCTCTGTCTCTGTAGCCGGCTTTCCCGTTCCAATACCCGCAAGGTCTGCGACACTCAGACACCCCTGATCCTTCTGTGACCCTGCGGGACCTGAGGCCACGCTGAACCCGCGTGGGCTTCGCCCCGGTTTAGCCTCTGGAGCGATGTCCCTCAGCGGAACAGACTTTTAAAAGTCCTGATTTTGTGCACCATTGCTCCGCCGCTTGCCGGGAGCCGGCCCCTCCCCCCGGGGTCTATCTTCCCGTCGCTTTGGATTCACTTCGCCTACGGTCCTACCTTTCAGAAAGTGGTTGTTTTTCTGTTTCCAGAATTGCTGTTCTTCTTCTCTTCGATCTGCCGATGGATTTTCAGGTGCTTGCAATCTTTAGATAAGCTATCTAGCTGATCTCCGGCTAGCTGAAGCAGTCTCAGCCTGCTACTTCTCCGCCATCTTGACTCCTCCTCCTATGTGTCTGTTTTTGTGCCAGTACCATGCTGTCTTGATGATGACAGCTTTGTAATAGAGCTTGAAGTCCGGAATTGTGATGCCACCAACTTTGGCTTTCTTTTTCAATATTCCTTTGGCTATTCGAGGTCTTTTCTGGCTCCATATAAATTTTAGAATTATTTGTTCCATTTATTTGAAAAAGATGGATGGTACTTTGATAGGAATTGCATTAAATGTGTAGATTGCTTTAGGTAGCATAGACATTTTCACAATATTTATTCTTCCAATCCAGGAGCATGGAACATTTTATCAGTCTTTTTGTTTGTCTGTTTTTCTTTGCATACTTCATAAATCTTACCTTGGGGCCCATTTGGGCTGAGCCTTCTCTTTTATCTTCCCTTTTTTTCCTCTCTCTCTCTCTCTTTTTCTTTTTCTTTTCTTTTTTCTCTCATTTGGATGGGGAATCCTGATTGCTCAGAAGTGTTCCAGGGTGCACCTTGACTGCACCATGGTTGATACATCCAGGTACATCTGTTCAGTCATCTCTCACCAAAATGACTAGGAGGAGGAATGCACAACAGAAGAAAAATACAGAGGATGGGCTTTCTACAACAGACCTAATGCCTATCAACATAGACAATATGTTGGAAAGGGAATTCAGGATAACAATTATCCAGGCAATAGCTAGGTTGGAGAAAGCCATGGATGACCCAATGGAATTGATTAGGGGAGAACTGAAAGCCACCAGAGATGATGTTCAAAATGCTCTGAATGAGTTCCAATCTAATCTAAATTCTCTAAAATCTAGGGTAACTTAGACAGAAGATAGAATTAGTGATCTGGAGGACAAACAGATAGAGAGAAAGGATCAGGAGGAAGCCTGGAACAAACAGCTTAGAAGCCACGAAAACAGAATCAGGGAAATAAATGATGCCATGAAACATTCCAATGTCAGAATTATTGGGATCCCTGAAGGGGAGGAGAAAGAAAGAAGTCTAGAAGATATAGTGGAAAAGTTGTCCATGAAAATTTTCCCAATCTCACGAATGGAACCAGCATTCATGTACTAGAGGCCAAACAGTCTCCACCCAAGATTATAGATTCTTGAAAGTCTTTGAGACACCTAATAGTAAGAATGAAGATTTATAATTGTAAGCAACCTTCTTGAAAGCAGCTAGGAAAAAGAAGTTCCTTATGTACAGAGGAAAGCCCGTCAGAATAACATCAGACCTGTCCACAGAGACCTGGCATGCCAGAAAGGGCTGACAAGATATATTCAGGGCACTAAACGAGAAGAACATGCAGCCAAGAATACTTTATCCAGCAAGACTGGCATTCAAAATGGATGGAGAGATCGAGAGTTTCCAAGACTGGCAAGGCTTAAAAGACTATGCAACCACCAAGCCAACACTGTAGGAAATATTAAGGGGGGATCTATAAAAGAGAAAAAAATCCTAAGAATATCATTGAACAGAAATATAGAGACAATCTACAGAAAGAAAGACTTCAAAGGTAAAACAATGTCAATAAAAATGTATCTATCAATAATCACACTCAATGTGAATGGCCTAAATGTGCCCATAAAACGATACAGGGTTGCCGTTTGGATAAAATGACAGGACCCATCCATATGTTGTCTACAAGAGACCCATTTTGAACCTAAAGATACACCCAGACTGAAAGTGAAGGGATAGAGAAGCATCTTTCATACCAATGAGCCTCAAAAGAAGGCCGGGGTAGCAATTCTCATTTCAGATAACTGAGATTTTAAACTAAAGACTGTAGTCAGAGATGCAGAAGGACACTACATAATTCTTAAAGGGACTACCCACCAAGATGATCTAACAATTGTAAATATCTATGCCCCCAATATGGGAGCAGCCAATTACAGAACAAAACTATGAATCAAGATAAAGAGTCATATTGATATGAATACACTAAAAGTAGACAGATCATAGAAGCAGCAAGTCAATAAAGAAACAAGAGCATTGAATGACACATTGGACCAGATGGACCTCATAGATATATACAGAACATTCCACCCTAAAACAACAGAATACTCATTCTTTTCAAGTGCACATGGAACCTTCTCCAGAATAGACCACATACTGGGTCACAAATCAGGACTCAACCAATATCAAAAGATGGAGATTATTCCCTGCATATTCTCAGATCACAATGCTTTGAAACTGGAGCTCAATCACAAGGAAAAGTTCAGAAGGAACTCAAACACCTGGAAGCTAAAGGCCACCTTGCTTAAGAATGCTTGGATCAACCAGGAGATCAAAGAAGAATTGAAACAATTCATGGAAACCAATGAGAATGAAGACACTTCGATCCAAAACCTATGGGATACAGCAAAGGCGGTCCTAAGGGGGAAATACATAGCCATCCAAGCCTCCCTCAAAAAAATTGAAAAATCCAGAATACACCAGCTATCTCTACATCTTAAGAGCTGGAAAACCAACAACAAATCAAACCAACTCCACACATAAGAAGGGAAATCATCAAAATTAGAGCAGAGATCAATGAGGTAGAAACCAGAGGTACAGTAGAACGTATCAATTAAACTACAAGTACGTTTTTTGAAAGAATCAATATGATTGATAAATCATTGGCCACACTAATCCAAAAGAAAAGAGAGAAAGCCCAAATTAATAGAATTATGAATGAAAAGGAGAGATCACAACTAATACCAAGGAAGTAGAAACAATCAGAAGTTATTATCAACAGTTATATGCCAATAAGCTAAGCAACCTAGATGAAATGGATGCATTCCTGGAAAACTATAAACTCCCAAAATTGTCAGGAAGAAACTGACAACCTGAATAGACCGATATCTAGTAACGAGATTGACACAGTGATCAAAATCCTCCCAAAAAAAGGAGCCCAGGACCTGATGGATTCCCTGGGGAATTCTACCAAACATTCAAAGAAGAATTAATGCCTATTCTCCTGAGCTGTTTCAAAAAATTGAAGCAGAAGGAAAACTTCCAGACTCATTCTATGAAGCCAGCATTACCCTGATCCCCAAATCAGGCAAAGACCCTATCAAAAAGGAGAAATTCAGACCAATATCACTGATGAAAATGGATGCTAAGATTCTCAACAAGATTCTAGCAAACAGGATCCAACAGCACATTAAAAAGATTATCCATTATGACCAGGTGGGATTCATCCCTGGGTTACAAGGATGGTTCAACATTTGCAAATCAATCAATGTGACAGAACAAATAATTAAGAGAAGAGAGAAGAACCACATGGTCCTCTCGATTGATGCAGAAAAAGCATTTGACAAAATCCAGCATTTGTTCCTGATTAAAATGCTTCAAAGTATAGGGATAGAGGGAACATTCCTGAACTTCATCAAATCTATCTATGAAAGACGCACAGCAAATTTCATCCTCAATGGGAAAAAGCTTGCAGCCTTCCGGTTGAGATCAGGAACATGACAAGGATGCCCACTCTCACCACTCTTGTTCAACATAGTATTAGAAGTCCTAGCAACAGCAATCAGACAACAAACAGAAATAAAAGGTATCCAAATTGAAAATGAAGAAGTCAAACTCTCTTTCTTTGCAGATGACATGATACTTTATGTGGAAAACCCAAAAGACTTCACCCCCAAACTACTAGAACTCATACAACAATTCAGTAACATGGCAGGATATAAAGTCAATGTACAGAAATCAGTGGCTTTCTTATACACTAACAATGAAAATACAGAAAGGGAAATTAGAGAATTGATTCCATTTACTATAGGGAAATGGAAATGAAAATACAGAAAGGGAAATTAGAGAATTGATTCCATTTACTATAGCACCAAGAAACATAATATACCGGGGGATAAACCTAACCAAAAAGGTAAAATACCTGTACTCGAGGAACTACAGAACACTCATGAAAACAATTGAAGAAGACACAAAAAGATGGAAGACCATTCCATGTTCTAGGATCAGAGGAATAAACATTTTTAAAATGTCTATACTTCCTAGAGCAATCTATACTTTTAATGCCATTCCAATTAAAATTCCACCCGCATTTTTCAAAGAGCTGGAGCAAATAATCCTAAAATTTGTATGGAATCAGAAGAGACCCCGAATTGCTAAGGAAATGTTGAAAAACAAAAAGAAAACTGGTGGCATCACGTTACCTGATTTCAAGCTTTACTACAAAGCTGTGATCACCAAGACAGCATGGTACGGGCATAAAAACAGACACATAGACCAGTGGAACAGAGTAGAGAGCCCAGATATGGACCCTCAATTCTATGGTCACATAATCTTCAACAAAACAGGAAAAAATATACAGTGGAAAAAAGACAGTCTCTTTAATAAATGATGCTGGGGAAACTGGACAGCTATATGTAGAAGAATGAAACTCAACCATTCTCTTACACCGTACACAAAGATAAACTTGAAATGGATAAAAGACCTCAACGTGAGACAGGAATCCATCAGAATCCTAGAGGAGGACATAGGCAGTAACCTCTTCAATATCAGCCACAGCAACTTCTTTCAAGATATGTCTCCAAAGGCAAAGGAAACAAAAGCGAAGATGAACTTTTGGGACTTCATCAAGATCAAAAGCTTCTGCACAGCAAAAGAAACAGTCAACAAAGCAAAGAGGCAACCCACAGAATGGGAGAAGATATTTGCAAATGAGAATACAGACAAAAGGCTGATATCCAGGATCTATAAAGAACTCCTTCAACTCAACACACACAAAACAGACAAGCATATCAAAAAATGGGCAGAAGATATGAACAGAGACTTCTCCAGTGAAGACATACAAATGGCTATCAGACACATGAAAAAATGTTCATGATCACTAGCCCTCAGGGAGATTCAAATTAAAACCACATTTAGATACCACCTTATACCACTTAGAATGGCCAAAATTAGCAAGACAAGAAACAACATGTGTTGGAGAGGATGTGGAGAAAGGGGAACCCTCTTAAACTGTCAGTGGGAATGCAAGTTGGTGCAGCCACTTTGGAAAACAGTGTGGAGATTCCTCAAGAAATTAAAAATAGAGCTTCCCTATGACCTTGCCATTGCACTCCTGGGTATTTACCCCAAAGATACAGATGTAGTGAAAAAAGGGGCCATCTGTACCCCAATGTTTATAGCAGCAATGGCCACGGTCGCCAAACTGTGGAAAGAACCAAGATGCCCTTCAATGGATGAATGGATAAGGAAGATGTGGTCCATATACTCTATGGAGTATTATCTCCATCAGAAAGGATGAATACCCAACTTTTGTATCAACATGGACGGGACTGGAAGAGATTATGCTGAGTGAAATAAGTCGAGTAGAGAGAGTCAATTATCATATGGTTTCACTTATTTGTGGGGCATAACAAATAACATGGAAGACATGGGGAGATAGAGAAGAGAAGGTAATTGAAGGGAATTGGAAGGGGAGATGAACCATGAGAGA
This sequence comes from Mustela erminea, assembly GCF_009829155.1. Lineage (NCBI taxonomy): Eukaryota > Metazoa > Chordata > Mammalia > Carnivora > Mustelidae > Mustela > Mustela erminea. The sequence continues at coordinate 25,410,353 of NC_045616.1, read as the reverse complement.
CTATGGACTCTGAATAACAATCTGAGGGTTTGGAGTTGGGGGGGGGGGAGTTGGGGAAGCCATTTGATGGGTATTAAGGATGCACGTATTGCATGGAGTGCTGGGTGTGGTGCATAAACAATGAGTTCTGTTATGTTGAAGAGAAATAAATTTTTAAAAAACGACAAATCAAAATATATGTTCCAACAAAGACTTATACACAAATGTTTATCACATTCCTAGCTGTAATAGGTCCAAGCTGGAAACGAGCCCAATGTTCTTCAACAAGTGAACCATAAATAAATTGCAGAAGGTCTAGAAAAGGGTCTATGTCTTGGTAGTAAATGAAATGAACTAGTGATACATGCAGCAATATGGGTAACTTGAAATAATAATGCTAAATGAAAAGGCAGACAGAAGAAGGTATGTACTGTAGGATCACATTTATATACAATGATAGAAACTACAAACTAAACTACAATGACAGAAATGTTGATCCCTGAGTGTCTTGAGCAAGTTGAGTGGTTTGGGGGTTACGATGAAGCCCAAGTAAATTTTGTAGTAACAGATATGGTCATTATCTTGGTAACAGTGATGGATTCCTGGGTATATATAAATGCGTGTGTATGTGTGTGTAAATACAAAATTATACATTTTAAATATATGTACTTCATCTAATGCCATATATACCTCAATTAAGTTGAAAAATCAGTCATGGAAACAAGAGGCATACTGTTGCATTTGCTTCTCTATGTTCACTGGAAATGAAGAAAAAAGGCCAGAAGATGTAAAATTGCTGACTCAGCTGACATCTCCCTCTACTAAATAAAAATATCCCTTCCCTACAATTTCCCATTTCTGTTGCTCATCTGGTGTCAAAGCTTATGTGAAAACAGCTACAGTGAATTCCAGACTGTGGAATAAATCCTTATATAGGAATGATGAGAACACATTGGGAGAAATTGTAACTATGGCAAAACCTAGTGTCCAGTTTGTTTGTTTGTTTGTTTTCTCTTAAGATAACCTAGGGAACTACTTAAGTATTTGTATATCCTATCCAATCTGTTCTACACTAATTAAATTCTTTTCAGGGAATTTTAAAAGAAGAGACTTTTTTTTTTAAGTACATGCAGTACAGATTCACATTGTATTTTTTTTTTAATTTTACAACTATTAGTAAGGATTAGCAAGGACAGCAACAGAAAATTCCTTCAGCTATTTTCCACCAGGTCAATTCCTTGTCTAATCAAGTCAGCCATTCCCTCCAGAAAGGCAAGCTATGTATCAATTGTGCACAGCATTGTAGAAAATAAAACAAACAGGAAAACATTTAACTGCTTGAGTATTGTTCTGACCTCTCTACAATGGGCGACATGCAGGGAAAGATCACATTTCTAAGGCACAATGTGTTGAGGCCAGTAATGGCTAGAGGATGTTCTATCAATATCTTCAGATGCTAAGACCCTGTCAAGGGCTACAGAAAATCAGAATCTCAAGCATATCCATCACACGTCTCTAGCATACCTATTATATGAGCTGACACTAGGAAGCTCTGGGCTGGAAGATGTTTACGCTCCTACACCACATGGAAAATTGATATAAAAAGGAATACTAAATTTTCCATTCCTCTGTGTTAGGCTAAGTAGGATTTGATTTCTCTAGACTTTCCCAACAGCTGCAATCCCTCCAATAGCATTTCTTCCAACAAAATGCAGATTTATGAAGAATTATATTTCTGAGAAGCCACGATGGATAATAAAATTTTGTTACTTTTTTCTATTATATATATTTCTTCAGAAACTTGTATCTTCTGTGAATAAGGTCAAAACCCCAAATACTTCAGTGAAATTACCACAACAGTCATTTTATTTGTTCTTTTTTTATATAAAAGACCTACCATCATTGTATGTTTATTAAGCTTTTAATCAATTAAATAATATAGCACACAACTTCACTATAAAATCATATGCAATATTTATGTGCCTTAAATTCCTCTTATTTCTATGATTAGAAGTGCAATACATCATTCCCTTTGGGAAGCCAAGAGTAAAAGGTTACCAAAATCATTCTTTGCATGAGGAAAAAAAATTAAATAAATAAAAGGAACACTAAACAATAGCTCAAGATTCAAAGGGAATCTTTTACCAGAGAAATAGTAAACAAAAGAAATAATCCCTTTTACTGTTCAGTTTACTGCCCAGTGAGCAGATCACAGGCACAGTATAAGGAAGAAGAAACCACGGTACAGAGAAAAGGCAGAACACGGTCATCTTCCCCAGCTGAGCAAATGGATCTGGAAGTCTGAAGAAGGCAAGGCAGCTAGAATTTATTGGGTAGCCTACCAAAAATGGAAGACTTGCTATGATAGAATAGGCTAGAAATCTACATAGAATCATCACAAACATGTGAGGAAATTACCTGACACTCAGAAGAGAAATACCTGAACGTATGAGAGAAAGCTCCAAATCAGTGCGGGAAAACCTCTTAATTCAAGAGGCACACAAACAGGATTCAGTAGAGTTTTGCTTCAGAACAGGGTAAAATTTTACTTCAATAAACCACTGACCTATTCCCACCTGACAAATTTAGGAGAGACCCCTAACGAGTAGCTTCCAAGTAACTTAAGTGCATATCCTAACAGAACACCAAAATACGGATTGGAAAACAAAAAGTATCCAACACCAAGAAAATAAAATCTGCAAAGGCATCCTATTACAAAATCCCTATGGATACAAAGAAACAGCAAACTGTGATCCAAAAATAGAAAAAAAAAATCAAGCAAGCAAAATCAGCTAAATTTATGCATTGACCTTAATCAAAATTATGAACTCCTGCTCTTCAAAACACATTTTCTACAAGAATGAAGAACAACATACAGATGAAAAAACATTTCCAAGTTCTATATCAGATCAAGGATTTCAATGTAGACCATTTAAGAACTCAGAATATTTGGCCAAATATTTAAACACCTTAATACACCAAAGTAGATACAGCATCACAAACATGAAAGTGAAAAAATACTCAAAATCATTAGTAATTAAGAAAATGTGAATTACAATGAAGAGAAAATAACATGTACATGTTTAAGAGAGGACTCTTTTAAAAGCTTCATCATACACGTTTCACGCCGATTTTGAGAGAAATGCAACTCTCAAACATTGTGGTATGAATAATGAGAAAAAGACTTTGTAAAACATTTTGGCAGCTCCTTAAAAGATCAAAGATAGACATGATATACAATCCAACAATTCCACTTCAAGATATTTACTCCTGAGAAATGAAAGCATCTGCTCTCACAAAAACTTATTCATGACTGTCAATATCCCTTCTCTTTAGAACTGCCGAAACCTAGAAATAATCCAAATATCCAATAAAAAGAAATGGACAAATGCTGATATACTGTTTCAATGAACTGCTTCTCCAGAAAAAGGAGTCGGTTACTGAGTAAAAAATAATGTGGGTGATTCTCAAAACTATTTCATGAGAAAGTAGAAAAACAAACAAACAAAAAAAAAAAAAAAAGAAAAGAAGAAAAGAGAAAGGAAAAACCCAGCACATGCTCTCGAATTCCCTCTACGTACAATTCTAGAAATTCTAACTAATCTTGTGACACAACACAAATCAACAGTTGTCTGGAGACAAGGAGGTGCAGAGATGGATTTGAGGAAGTGGTCACAAATAGACACAAGGCAGTTTGCGGGGTGGGGTGGGGGGGTACATTTCATTATCTTGACTGTATTGATGGTTTCCCAGTCATGCATGTAGAATAAAACTTAAATTGTACACTTTATAGGCACTATGTTACATACATCGAATTCAAGTAGTTCTTAGAGGCATTTTTTAAACACTTAAGAAAAATCTACTTCAGATTTTTGAATGCTATTATTTTAGGAATTGCAGTACTAGAAAAATCTTACCATCTGAATTCCTTCTTAAAGGGTCTGTTGACAAAAGGATGAGACTGATACAAATTGAAAGTTAAGCGGGGCTTTATTTCGTGCCAAGCATCGAGAATCAAGCTGACCGGCCAGGGCCATCTCTTGCAAAGAGGCGACGACTCCCAGTCTCACAGACTAACTTTTATAGAGCAAAGGCCATGCGGTTGAGCCTGGCCACACACAAGTGACCAATTGAATTACAATTCACCCTATAGTAGTTATTTGAACTAGCCTATCACTCTGGTCAGAATTGGTGCCCAAAAGGCATGGCCCACATTCTTGGGTGGTTAGGGAGGTGCTTTCCTGATTGGATGTCTCCACCCGGCTTGGCTCATCCTTAGCGGGTAGGGAGGTAATATATGTGCTTTCACTGATTGGACGTTTCCACCTGGCCGGACACGTCCTTGTATCTAGGCTCCCTTATCTCTGCCCAGTTTTGTTTCTAAGCACTTTCCTCTTGGGGGGAAGGGGCAAGTTCAACCTAAGTTTACTGCATAAACAACAAAATGGCTCGCTCTGGCTAAGTAGGCCCTTACACTTCATCCATTTCTTACCAGAGCAAAGTGATGTATTTCGTTGAGGAACTCCAGAGAAGAAAATGAAACACATGCATGAGCCCCTTTTCTGTCCCCTTTTCTCAGATCTGCTTCCCCGAGAATAGAGAGAGCATTCATTCTGGTTTTTCCCTGTGCTGTGCAGCAAGACACGGGGCCAATTTAAAAAATAAAACACAACAAAACAAAACATATTTAAAATACAGGAATAACCTATATTATTTGTCATAAAACTAGTCTTCAGTTGTTTACCAAGTATATGTGATAGCTTACTACGTACCCAGCACTGAGCCACGCTCCATGTGTAACAGAATCACCAAGAAATTCTGGGTTTCCATCCTCATAAATCTGACTTTCTGGGTCAGTATGGTAGATTTAATTACTGGATTCAGTATTTCACTGCCCCTTGTTTCCATACCCTTTTCCCCTTTCCTTCATCGCTAAAAACAACAACTAGAAGTAGGAATCGTACATGCTGTCAATTCTCCATTCCCCACACTGATATCCTACATCTGTCCTCTGTGTTAGTGTTTGGAGAGTCATTCTTTAAAAAAAAAAAAAAAAAAAAAGAATTAAGGACAAGCTGACTCACAGGGGAAATATTTAGACTCCTCTAGAACTGGTCTTACGTTGACTAGAAATGGTGAGAGTGGGCATCGCTATCTTGTTCCTGACTGTAGAGTTTTCAGTTTTTCACTTTTGAGTATGATGTTAGCTATGGTCTTGTCATATATGGCATTTGTTAAGCAACTTCCTATTTCAACGGCTTTTTGAAAATAAGCATGTAATTAACATATAACATGATATTAGTTTCAGGTATGTAAAATAATAGTTCCATCTTTGTGTATACTGCAGAATGAGCACTATAGTAAGGCTGGTTAACAACCATCAACACACATAGTTCCATCATTTTTTCCATGTGATGAGAAGCTTTAATATTTTCTCTCTTAGCAACTTTCAAATACACAATACAGTATTATCAGCTATAGTCACCATGCCTGTGACTTAATTTATTTTATAATTGCAAGTTTATACCTTTAGAACCCCTTTACCCATTTTGCTCAATCTGTTCTCTCTCTCTCCATATATATATAGATAGATAGATAGATATCTCTCTATATATATAAAATCTTGTATTTATATATTTATATATAAGTATATATATTTAAAGATTTTATTTATTTATTTGACAGAGAGAGATCACAAGTAGGCAGAGAGACACAGAGAGAGGGGGAAGCAGGGTCCTTGCTGAGCAGAGAGCCCGATGCAGGGTTTCATACCAGGACCCTGAGATCATGACCTGAGCCAAAGGCAGAGAATTAACCCACTGAGCCACCCAGGTGCCCCTGTTCTCTATATATATTAATTCAGGTTTGTTTTGTTTTGTTTTAGTTTCCACATATAAGATCCTAGGTATTTTTGCCTGGCTTAATTAACATAATGCCCTCAAGGTCATCCATGTTATTATTGTACAAGGGATGATTTCCTTCCTTTTTTATGATTGGATAATGTTTCCGTTTGCATATACATACCCCATTTTCTTTAACCATTCATCCAGCCTAAGGAGGTTGCTTCCACATCTTGGCTATTATAAATAATGCTGTAATGAACATGGGGATGCAGCTATTCTTTTGAGTTATTGTTCTTATTTTCTTCAGATAAATGCCCAGTGTTGGAATTGCTGGGTTATTGGGTTGTTGTATTCCTAAATTTTTGAGGAACCTCCATACTGTTTTCCATTAGCGGTGCACTGATGTACACACCCACCAACAGAGAACAATGATTGCACAACCTTCACGTGCTTGCCAGTACTTGTTTTTTTCTTTTTAATAATAGCCATTCCAACAGGTGTGAGGTAATACTCACTGTGGTTTTGATTTGCATCCCTGACGATTCGTGTTGAGCACTTTTCCATGTACCTGTTGGCCATCAGTACGTCTTCTTTGGAAAAATGTCTATTAAGTTCCTTTGCCCGTTTTTAAATCAGATTATTGATATGTCCTTATTGCAATGGCATTGTAGGAGTTCTTTATATATTTTGAATACTAACCTCATATCAGATATAATTCTATCAAAAATCTCTTCAGGAAAATCTGGATTTTTTTTTACTACCTGAAAATGCTTCCAGCCTCTACCCATTACCTAATTTAAAGCTACTTCTACATGTTTTGGTTATTTCTGACAGCAGCATCCCAAATTTCCAGTTACCAAAATCTGTACTGATTTCACAAGGCTACCATAAGAAAGTACCACACAAGGCGCCTGGGTGGCTCAGTGGGTTAAGCCTCTGCCTTTGGCTCAGGTCATGATCCCAGGGTCCTAGGATTGAACCCCACATCAGGCTCCCTGCTCTGCAGTGAGTCTGCTTCTTCTACCCCTCCACCCTTCTTGTGCTCTTATTCTCTCTCTCAATGTGCTCTCTCTCACACATAAATAAAATCTTTAAAAAAAGAAAAAGAAAGTACCACACAGTGGGTGGTTTAAAACAACAGAAATTGATTCTCTTACTCTCCTGGAGGCTAGCAGTTCAATGTCATGTTATCAACATAGCCATCAACAAAGCCCTGTTATCAACATAGCCTTCTGAAATTCTTCCTTTTCTCTTCTCAGCTTCTGGTGGTGGCCACAATCCTTACTCTTTTCTTAGTATGCTGCTGTTTCTCTACACTCTCTTCCTCTGTGAGCCCTTGATGTTTTTTTCCCTGTTTGTCTGTGTACCCAAATTCCTCCCTAGTTACTAGGATACCAATCATATTGAGCTAGGGCCCATCTTAATGACTTCATATTAACTTGACCGTATCTGCAAATATCCTATTTACAAATAAAGTCATGTTTCCAGGACCAAGGGTTATGACTTTACATATCTTTGAGAAGGGGGACACAATTCAACCCATAACAGAGATCAAGCTATCTCACGAAGTAAGATCTGTGAACTATTCTGTGATCAAATCTCTTCTTTCTTTTTTCCTTTTTTCTCCCCTACTAAGGATTTGCGGGTCCTATAATTTAGGAGTCCTTTTCATTTCTTAGAGACACAGTTCTCTTTTTCCTCCCTTGGATTTTTTTAAACGTACCTTTCCTTCAACAAGAAAAAATTACCTAATTGGTTTTCTTCCCAGGATTTCTATTTATATATTGATTAGTCATTACCATTTTTTTCCTGGATAATTCAGTGCAACACTCCAATCAACGATAATTCACAAGAGGGAAAAGGGAAGGCACTTTTGCATGGTTTAGGTGATCTGAATAATTCATGGGAGACTCTAAGAGCTGTGGAGATCAGTTTGGGATGGGTTGTGGTTTCTGAGTTGACATTAGGGGAGGGGAACGAACCAGGGATTGAGTACCATTATGTGGTGAGGGTAGTTTAACAATAGATACATTCAGTAATAGGTATAGAAATATAGGTCTGGAATCATCACTGATAACAAAGCAGTCATCAGTCAAAGAGGGGGTTGTTTTAGCATTCTTCAGTGGCAACACAACTTGTCTTTGGGGAAAATGGTGTTTCCTGTTAACTTTGCAGCTGGCTTTATCTGTGTGTGTCCTCGCAGACTGATTAATTACAGGGCTGCTCTTCTCTCCTTCCTCTCCAATTGGCTCTTTCTCTCTTTCAGTATGGAGAGTTTTTGACTCTCTCATGACTAAAATTCTACATGGTGAGGACTGTTGCCAAATATCCTTAGTTCATGGTGCCCAACAATCACCGTAGATGTGTTTCTTCATGAATCAAGTTCCTTTAAACTCTCCTTAAAGCATTGTTTGTTTCTGTTTTTAATCCTCTACTGCCTTTTGCTGCTGTTGGTTTTGGTTGGTTTGGGGAAGAGAGTTAAGAAATACGATGCTCCTCCATACTTTACTCAAGTGAAGAAATTATTTTTACTTTAAGTCAAATAAGTATGTGAAGTGGAATCCTAGTATTTATTCAACACAGAATGAGTCTGATACCGATGCAACTATGCAATGATAATATAGTCATTTAGCAACTACAGTGAAAAAATAAACTGCAGAATGGGTGCCTGGGTGGCTCAATGAGTTAAGCTGCTGCCTTCGGCTCAGGTCATGATCTCAGGGTCCTGAGATCAAGTCCTGCATCAGGCTCTCTGGTCAGTAGGGAGCCTGCTTCCCTCTGGAACCACTTATAGTTGTGTAAGTACTTGTGATCTCTATCAAGTAAATAAAATCTTAAAAAAAATATAATGAAAATAAATAAATAAACTGCAGAAAATAAATAAATAACCTAGGTACTTTGTTGATGTGTGTATGCAATTTCTGATTAACCCATAAGATTATGTCTAACTACAAACAACACCTTTTTGAAAAATAATCACCTACTCAGTCAATTTTATCCAAGTTATTTTCCCACAAGTAGGAAATTTAGTATTATTCCATATAATGCCCTAAGAAGATCCCCCCATTCAAAACTGGAATTTTAAACAAAGACAAATATCAAAAATTATCAGTTGTAGAGGAATGGCAAGGAGATGGATATAGATCATTTTAAGATTTTGGTGGTACATAAAAATATGGAAATTAACTTTATGAAGTACATTTTAAGTACACAGCAGTATGATGCTTTAATAATAATTTTGAAACAATGATTTAAATATTTTTTAAAAAGGTCTTCAAAGCCCAGTGGAAATTATTAGTATTTGGAAAAACTGAATAATTTTAAAGGGGGGTACAAAAAAACCCGCATAACTCTAAAACCATACCTGGCAAGTCAAAACTTTTCACTTCATTTATATTTGTGAAATTCACTTTCTGATACATACATTTTTGTTAATTTAATGAACTTCTTTGAACTGACGTCTCATTTCTGGGAAAGGCTGCGGTTGTCACATATACTTGTCACAAAAGCAATTACTCTGAGTGCATTTTCTAGTAACAAATATTAAAGAAGTACACAGTCATGATACGGTTTAAATGTTCACTCAAACAAAATTAAAACAGCAGTAGCAAGAAGTAAAACAATCCTGTCAATGAAATGAAATTAAGGCCAGTCTGGGGAAAATGCTTAGTGAAAAAACAAAAAAAAAAAAAAAAAAGGTATTCTTAAAATAGAGGGCCATGAGGTCCCTGGGTGGCTCAATGGGTTAAAGCCTCTGCCTTTGGCTCAGGTCATGGTCCAAGGGTCCTGGGATGGAGCCCCACATCAGGCTCTCTGCTTCCTCCTCTCTCTGCCTGCCTCTCTGCCTACTTGTGATCTCTCTCCCTCACTGTCAAATAAATAAAATCTTAAAAAAAAAAAGTTGATGGAATATAATTAAGGACATTTTCAATAATTTTAATTGTAAAAAAAATTTCCAGTTTTAAACTGTTTTAGTTTAAATTATTTTTTATTTAACCTAATATTTATTTATATTTATTTATATTATTTATTTATACTAACAAACATTTATTTAAACTATTGTAGCTCATTGTGTTACCAATATTTAAAACAAATTAAACTAAGGTATTTTACGAGGTATGGGTGTCTATTGGGAGAAAATCAGAAAGGTCTCATAACACCATTCGAGGTCAACCAAACATTATTACCTTTGTTTTCCCTTTCATGAAATAAATATTAAACCCTCTTTAGTTTAAAAATCAACAAATTTTTTTCATTTTTATAACTTACCTTTTAATACATTTGCAGTTCAGTTTTATGTGAGAGATCTGTCTTTTTTGAAAATGCAGAATTGAGCTGTAAGGCGTACATATGACCAGAAATTTCAGATGCCATGTCCTCTGGCAAAATAAAATAAATCTCTAAATCATTCTAATATTTAATATAAGCCTGGCACAACTTTTCCTTCCATGGAATGATAAGTCACATAGGTTTTCTAAACTACAAATAAAGTGTATCACCAGAGAATAGTTAATCTAAAGAAAATCATAGTTGCTTCAAAATATTTTTTTTTCCCTGTCTTTATTCTCTCCATCGTTACTGGGCTTTTTAACCTTCAGCCTGTCAAGCAAGAACATCAAGAGAGGTAGATGGGTCTTGGAGTACAGCTTCTTGAATCTATAAGGAGCATCCACAGGACTAATGAGGCTGTTTACATTCATAGATCGATGGTGGCCTGGAAACAGTCCACAGACGCAGGATACAGCCTAGAACATTCCTTAGGCAAACTCCATTCTAAAACTGTTTTGTCGTTACTAACTCTCTTCAGAAATCAGTTTCATCTTGAATAATGTCAGACAATCTCCTTAATCTGGCCACAGGTTTAGGTAAGACTGAGAAACTACTCACTGCCTATAGAAGGTAAAGCCTAAGGACAGGCTCAGGAATAGGCAACTTTATAGTATTAATAAAGTGGACACTACACCAGTTTGGAGGGCTCTGGCCCATGAATGTTGGTTTACTTCAAGAATTTTGGATATTATGTACGAGTATCACTTCAATAATAAACTTTGTTAGTACAGTGACTTTGCGACTTCCACCAAGAAATGTTTTCTAAATGTCATTAGAGTTGTCAATTAACATTACTATTAGTCTTTTAAATATTTTTATCTTTTCTGCTTGCTTCTCAGTTATTGAAAGAAGACTGCTGATATATCACCAACTATAATTACGAATGTATTTCTTTTTCCACTTTTGCCAATTTTTGCCTCACGTATTTGGAAGTTGAATTTTTGACTGAAGATAGATACCTTTATGATGTATCTTTCTGATAAATGCATTCTTTGGTCATTATGAAATGTCCTTCCTCCTGCTAAGAGCAGGAATTTGTCCTGAATTTTATCATTATCATGTGCTGATAACTTTTTTTTTTTTTTTTTTTTTTACTTTTAACCAAAGTTGTTTCTTTAAGGGTGTCTCAGTCTGGGGCATCTGGGTGTTTTAGTCAGTTAAGCATCTGCCTTTGGTTCAAGTCATGTCCTCGGGGTCTTGGGATACAGTTGGGCTCCCTGCTCAGTGAGAAGTTTGCTTCTCCCTCTCTCCACTCATACTCTCTTTCTCTCTCTCTGAATCTCTTAAATAATGAATAAACAAACAAACAAATAAAATCTTTAAAAAAAAAAAAACCCACAAAGATGACAGTCTGAGGATTATCAGGAAGAACTTGGGACTCTTGATACGTCATCATGGATCTTCTGGCAGAGTGAGCAGCTTTCAGAAAACTGAACAACCTGCCCTATTTTTCAGTGAATTGAGTGAATAGCTCTGGATACAGCATAGCCTGTAGTCAGCCTAGTCTCTCAATGCAAACCATGCTTGTTTTTTCAATCAGCCTGGGAAAATAGACAACTTCTGGACTCCATTTAAAATGGGACTAAAATCTCACTCTCACCCTTGGTGATTCCTTCCATCATTCTACGTCTCCACATGGAACATTCTTCTCATCATTTCTCCAACAAGGAAAGATGGCACAGAGAGACTAACTGATGTAACTGAGGTAAGAAGCCAGACACTGGTTGAATATCAGACTCTTGCTCCCTGTCCAGTGTACTTCGCTCCAAGACTGTTACTTTTCTTGTGTATTCCACCTGAAAAATGTTTCCAGTGTGTTACTAAAACATCCCATTGTCCTTCCCCAAACCATGAAACACACAGAAAACACATCTTTACTCATTCTTACTCTTTTACTTATTCTTACTCTTATTTTGCAAGAAGTTCAACTAAGTCATTCCAGATATAATCACTCTTGGTGAAACTGATCTCCCAGAAACCCATCTCCCAGCTTACCACTGGTCATGTTTGTTTAGGATGGAGATGAAATTCAGATTTTAATTTGCCTAATGGTATCACATTAGAAAGTCACAGCTCTGAATTCTTGTGTCAGATAGATAGGGCTATGTGTGGGTGTGTGCACACACATGCACATGTGTGTTTGTATGTGTGTGAGAGAGAGAGACAGAGAGAAAAAGAAGGAGAGAGAGTTGATCGCCTTCTAATGTATTGGCAAAGAGATGTGCATACACTCCTAAAGTGATATATAAGATTTTTTTTTTTGTCATCACTGTTGGACAGAAAGCACTCTGTTTGTTATTGTTGAAGATACAACATTAGCAATATGTAGTTTCCACAGAGTTTAAAATTCAACATTGATATTGCAGTAAAACTACCAGGTAAAAATTATAATTCAAATAAGGGTCTTCCACAGATAAGTGTAAAAAATGGGATGCCTGGGTGGCTCAGTTGGTTGGGCAACCGACTCTTGATTTCAGCTCAGGTCATGATCTCAGGGTCATGAGATCTAGCCCCCTAACTGGCTCTGCACTGAGAGGGGAGCCTGCTAGAGATTCTCTTTCACTCTGACTCCCTCTGCCCCTCCCACCTTAAAAATATTAAATATTAAAAAAAAATGGGGGTGCCTGGGTGGCTCAGTCCTCAGGCAGGCATCTGCCTTCAGCTCAGATCATGATCATAGGATCTTGGAATTGAGCCCCACATCGGGTTTCCTGCTAAGCAGGAGGCCAGCATCTCCCTCTCCCACTCCCTTTGCTTGTTTTCCTTCTCTCACTGTGTCTCTCCCTGCCAAATAAATAAATAAAATCTAAAAAAAAACAAAAAGGGTAAACAATGCCAGAAGCATGAAGAATGCCTTTATGAAGAATCTTCATTCTTGCTTTTCTCCATGCAATCTTGGAAGATCTACACTCGAGAGGTGACTATTATCCTCGCTTTACATATGCTCTCAACATCCATTTACTTACTCCACATTCATTGGGCTAAGAGGTAATAGAATAATTATTGTAACTTAAGTCATCAAAATTCAAACATGGAGGGAACTATGAATTCTACTTTAGGACACTGCCCTCTATTTCTAACTGGTGAAATGATCTAAACTAAATCATTTTTAAAAATACACTATGGTCACTGCACTGTGTGGTGTAAAGCCAGATATTTTAATATTGATGATCTTAAGTTAGTTATCAAGTCCTTTAAAGTTGTGACCTATTTCATAAACCAAAATAATTTCAGAACTCCCTATTGCCAAATTACAGAGGAAGCAAATAGGAAGTGTAAGTTTCCAGAAAGCATATGTGAAACCCTATTTCCTAGGTAATCTATGACTCAGAAAAACATATCCAAATAAATCATTCTTGAAAGACCTATATTAGATAGATAATCGCCCATGTGGAAGGAATCCAAGAGTGGATAAATGGCCATGTGATCTTTTTTTTTTTCTTTTTCCTTCTTTTAATATAGTGCTTTATTTGGAACTCCTTCTTCCAGTTTGTAATAAGAACTTGATGTTTTGGCTTCATTCCTCCCATGTGTGGGTGATTATGGAGGAGAATGGCTGTCTGTCAAAAAGTGGATGATTCCCACAGAATGTCTGAAAATATAAAACTGCTTATTGCAAAGTGATTGCTTGAGTTTATCTGCCACGCACAAACTGTCTGGTCAATAGACAATGTAATTTGAGGGAGACGGTTGTGTTGACATGTAGTATTGAAAACAACCCTTTAATTCTTAATTAGTAGCATTAACTGAATTTTCTTAATTTTTTGAAGGAGGCACCTGAAAACCAATCACTAACTATATAACACTGCTTATATTTAACATTATTTCATTATTAGCAAATAAAGCACTTATCCTTCACTTTGTCACTATCTTTAAATATCATAAATCTTCATCTGTGCTTGGGGCACCTGGGTGGCTCAGTGGGTTAAGCATCTGCCTTCAGCTCAGGTCATGGTCTCAGGGTCCTGGGATCGAGCCCCGCATCGAGCTCTCTGCTTCTCAGGGAGCCTGCATCTCCCTCTCTCTCTGCTTGCCTCTCTCCCTACTTGTGATCTCTGTCTGTCAAACAAATAAATAAAATCTTTAAAAAAAAACACAACTTCATCTGTGCTTGACTGTAAGACTTTTAAATTCTATGATGTTAATATTCCCTTTCATTAGTTGTTTATGCAGACAGATGTTTTTTACATTTATTTTTGAAAAATCTGTCCTTCAAAGGCTAGGAGTATTGTGGTAAAATTACATCTAATCACAAAAATTCTAACATTAGTCAATCAAATGTAACGGTTATAATTTAGAGGAACTGCAGAAGAAGATGGATGCATGTGACAAATATATATTCTGGGTAAACTCCATGTAGAATTGATAGGACTACCAACATTTTCTTTGTAATTCAAATGGTATACGAAATGAACACAGAAATATAATTAGCACTGACCACCCTCCCCGTATTCCTGTTTAAAAGAGCCTTTAGAAAGGTCAGTAAATGAAATGATCAGCTGAAAACAACGCAAAGCGTGCTCAATAGCTACAATCCACACTAAAAGTTTTGTTTCCCATTCTTTTCCTAAATTTTATTCTTTGGTTTAAAAAAAGAGCTCAATATTTTAGGGAAATTCTCCCAGCCATACAGACATTTTTTTCACTTTTGGAAATATATATGATTAAGGTAATTAATACATTATAGCTAGTTATGCCAGTATTTTCCTTGATAGGGTGGATTTTTAAAAACTTGAATTCTTTTGGGGCATGTGGGTGGTGCAGTCAGTTAAGCTCCAACTCTCGGCTTGGGC